>NC_060269.1:120775541-121075541 GCF_021613505.1 Equus quagga
AGGAAGGAAGGAAGGAAGGAAGGAAGGAAGGAAGGAAGGAAGGAAGGAAGAAAGAAAGAAAAAGAAAAAGAAAAAGAAAGAAAGAAAGGGAAAGAAAGGAAGGAAGGAAGAATCTTCCAAACAAAACACCTAGATTTGGTCCTGACAGTTTTTGATCCATGGACTGGAAAAGTAGGGAGAAGTTAAGGGATTGGAGGTTGTCTAGAAGGTAAGCAGCATGTTTATTAAGAAGATGTGGACTGAAGGTTTGGAAGGACAGAATGTATTCAGAAAAAAGAAAACCACACTTTGTTGTATATCCAAAATTCAAATTTAACTGAGTGTCTTGTATTTTATCAGGCAACTCTAGTTATATAACAAAGCTAAAAGGATTTTGAAAATATAATTAAGGTTTCTAATCAGTTGACTTTAAGTCAATCAAAGGGAGATTATCCTGGGTGTGTCTCACTTAATCAGGTGAGACCTTTAAAGCAGGTGAAGGTAAAGTATCAGAGATTCTCCTGCCGGCTTCCAGGGAGAAGCAAACAAGCATGTTGTCAGCTTCCTGAGGAAGAGGCAGACTCTAGGATCTGAGGAACTCAGTCATACAATCACAAGGAACTGATTTCTGCCAACAACCACACAATCCTGAAGAGGACTCAAGCTTTAGATGAGCCTGCAAACCCAGCTGACACCTTGACTTCAGCCTCATGAGACCCAGAGCAGAGGAATCAGCTAAGTACCTAGACTCCTAACCCATGGAAAACCATGAGCTATTAAATGTATATTGTTTTAAGCCACTAAACTTGTGGTGATTTGCTACATGACAATAGAAAACTAATATAGAGTGTTATCTCAGATTTCTTAGTGACTTTAGAAATCAAGAACTTGGGTTTGAATCTGAGACTGACTCCGCCATTTTCCAGGTTAATTGGGTTAGAAGGATGCTGCTGTTCTAAAAGATGAGGATAGGTCTAACCTCAATCCAAGTTCTGTTTCCTGAGGGTGAGGACCTCATGCCACCAATCCTAAAGATAGTTTAGATTAAAGAAAATACCACCATTCCTTAGCTGTCCTGACAAGTGGCTCATCAGCATTTCCACCATTAACACCAGAAATTCCTCATTGCCCCTGAACCCTCTCTGTTTCCTTTAGAAAGGGAAGATTATAGTTACCAACAAAACTTGACTTCACATGAAATAATAGCCATCTCAGGCACTGAACAACACTGTACTAAATTCTAAATGAGTCTTCGCAATGACTCTGCATGGCTAGGATTATCATCCACATTTTATTAAGGAGGAAACAGGGCTCAGACGAATTAAATGACTTGCTCAAGGTCACACAGATAGTAAAGAATAGAGTTGGGATTAGAAACCAGTATAGTCTCTCATTAAAATCTATGATCTCACTATTGTGAAACAAGCCTTCTCATTAATACATTATTCCCTCCATCTCAAATCCCTTTCCATGATCCAGACACACACCATTCAGGGACTTATAACCGGACCCAATGTTAGCATTAATCCTATAATCCAGGTTATCGATTAATTTTACCCACTTAGAAGATTTTTCATAAGGAGTCTGTGCATCCTCCACAGGTACTTGATATAATAAATACGTGGAAGGCTAGATCGTGGCAAATTTCTGTACCTAAAAATAGGTTTTTGCTGAGGATCTCCCTACTCACCTAATTCCATGAAACTTTTACTTCCTGGGTATAAAAAGAGATTATATGAGCTTTGCAAAGAAAAATTACAAACAGCTTCTGCAGCCAAGGATAACTACCAACACATTCCCAGGGCTTAATTACCCTCAGCGTATAATGGTCGTATTCATAATTCTAAAACAATGATTCAGTTTTAATATCCTATATTTTCTATTTCTGGATTTATAATTATCTAGGAAAAATGAGTAGTGTTTCACAACATTTGCTCTGGTAGGCAAAGAGCATAAAACAATTGTTGAGAAAACATGTTTTGAATAGTAAGTCAATCAGTAAGATTGTATTACATCTTATCAGACCCCAGGAACAGAGATGATACTGATTTTTTTCAGATAATCTTTCAAAATATATTGTATCTTTTAAATAAATATTAACTAGCCAGAGAAACATGTCAATAGGGTGTCAATATCCTGATAATACTTTTTACTCTGCATAGTACTTTTTATTAATGTAAAAATTTCTTTCAAGGGTTTATATAATGATTGAAAGGCTACTGTAAGCCTAAAATAGATAAATAGGCATATAGACATACATATATAAAGTAATAAATGTACTCATACATATATCTTTACACAGGTGCATCTGTGTGTTATGTGCATGTATGTGCATGTGTATGATATTAAATTCCCATGATTTGCCCCAAAACAGACTGCAATGACTCTCAAGTGTCCTTTTGTTCATCTAATGCTGTTTGGTGATGGGTAGAAATTCACCTTGTCTTGATTCTCCATCCTGGTCTGATTTAAGATAGAGCAAAAGAATGCAACCTCCGTCAGGCAGAGATTTTTGTCTATTTTACCTGAAATATCACAAGTGTTGGAGTAATGCCTAGGACACAGTATATATACGCTGAATGAATATAATAACTAAATGGCCTAAAATTTTATTATTTTTCCATATATGCAAACTGAGAACAGGAAGAATGTATGTCAAGGTGTTAGCAACACATCTTGCTTTAAAATGAAAAAGCAGTCAAATTTGTGAGCTTTCCTCCTTCTGGATAAAGGTTTAGCCCACTTATTTTATTTCAACTGGAAAGGTTATGAAGTAGAATGATAGCAGAGTGCATCTTTGCACTCTGATGAAATAGAATTATTTTCAGTATCATTAGGATCATTTCAAGTAACAGCAGCTTGAGGATGCTTGGATAGTTGGCATTCTTTTTCATTTTTCTCTTCATTATACCCTAAATTTTGTTTTAAAATCAAGGCTGCCGTTCTGTCTGAGTTCTTCTGCATGTAATATATACTTACAACATCATATAATAAAATGTTGGATCTTTAAAACGAGGACAATTACACCATTGTAAGCATGTACAGCACTGGTCTCTATCTTAATGTAGAAGCCACATTGGTATAATTAAGCAATTACAAGCATAGTTCAACTGAAAAAGATCGAAAAATAAGAAAATATTTGTCTTCCCTTAAGGGACTCACTTTCTTTATCTCTAGAAAAATATTGACAATAATTCCATCATAAACCTTTTATTAATGTATCAAATCTGGTGCTAAAACCTATTTAGCTTGCATGTGCTACTGCAGAAACAATCGCATTTAGTTGTATCTTTAAACTTCAAACATAAATATTAAGCCAAAAGTTTCTATAGTGACTTATCATTCAGTGTTGCAAATTATTTTGTGGAATTCTTTTCAAATATATTTGTGGTGAGTTCATTAAGGCAGAGTGGTTCATTGGTTAGATCACCAGAGACTCATTTCAAAAATCAAAAATTTCACCTGGCACTAATTGGAAAGTTAACCTCATAAAATTGTTTTAATGGTCAATATCCTGCCACTCTGCTTAATTTAGCCAAAGGGAACAGTATGAGTCAGAGGAATGAGTCAGAACCACTAGGCTGTATGTGCTGGTGGAATCCTGCAAACCATTATTTCATTTCTTGACATCACTTAGATAAATAATGCATAAGGTTGTAACCCAGTATGACTCTGAATATTTTGACTTAGGAAAAGCTTTGTTCTTTCTCACAGGACAATTAATATCTGGTTAGATGCCACTGTGAATGATGAGTTGTTTCTTAAAAAGTTGTCTGATTTCTTTTCACCTCTTCACTCTGGTGCTTTGTTGCACATAATTTTTTTATGAACCCTTGAGTGCCTAGATAGCAGCACAAGTGCATTCAGGCACTATGGAAACGGCCTTGAGCTATAAGCCAAAGGCAGACCTTTTCTGCATCACAGAAGCAAATCAGCTATCTTGCAAGAAAGGAGAAATCAGAAAGCCAGCTTTCCGGGTCAACGCTAAGATTCATGGGGAGGTATTTTATTGAGGACACTTCTTGAATATGAGAAAGTTTTCCTCACCCAGTTTCTGTTGACTTTTATGTAGTTTGTGTGTCATTGTCACATACGCCCTTGCTACTGCTTAGGCTTCAAGTTCATGTGTCTGCGGACCCATGTGAAAAATGGGTTATCTGTGAATCCACGAGCTAGGGGAAAAAATGTGCAGGCAAAGCTTTCTTATGCTATGAAAAGAAATATAGTGACTTGAGCTTCTGGGGAGTTCCCGGTCTTCACAATAAATCATAGACACTTAGTTCAGACCGCCACACACGTCTTTCTACTAGAAAGGTACACAGCACTGTTATTCCCTGTTGTCACTCCTCAGTAGCTGAAATGAAGACCAAAAGAACTCCAAGAAGTGGCATTTGTCTTGAAAAGTTCAAAACAAAGGGCCAGCAATATCCACAGGTCTGACAATCCCAGGATCATCTGTACACATCCACAGGATTGCTAAACTGAAGAATATAGATTTTATAAAGAACTTTTTAACAATGGACTGCTTAAACAAATAAACAAAAAGTTATTCAGAATTTATACTTCTGAACAACTTGGTGTAATATGGAATATCGTATGTTTCAAATGAACACAAAATCTGATTTTTGCTGTTTGGCTTTATCCAAAAGTGTTAGTCCAGATATGGACAGTTAAACAAGATAGTTTGATCTCTTTGGGTAACTTCGCTAGCATTACCCCAGTGTTGAAATACTAAAACCAAACGACAAATTCAGGAAAATAGGAAATAAGTTATTTACAGTTGCCTGAAAGTGAATCCCTAAGGCACCATGGGTCACATGGCAACGCCACACACTTCAGAAGACAAAGCGTTGGATGTGGGATTGGGTTCAGAGATAAACGGAATCGTGTTTTCTTGTATTCTCCCTTGTTTCCATTTGTCTTAGTCTCTTCGGGCTGCTATAACAGAATACCATAGACAGGGTGGCTTATAAACAACAAGCATTTCTTTTTC
The DNA here is from genome assembly GCF_021613505.1 of Equus quagga. Lineage (NCBI taxonomy): Eukaryota > Metazoa > Chordata > Mammalia > Perissodactyla > Equidae > Equus > Equus quagga. The sequence goes on from NC_060269.1 coordinate 120,780,514, forward strand.
ACAGTTCTAGAATCTGAGAAGTCCAGGAGCAAGGAGCCAGTGGATTCAGTATCTGGTGAGGGCCCCCCTCCTGGCTCTTGCTGTGTTCTCACATGACAGAAGACACAACAGAGCTCTTTGGGGTCTCTTTTATAAGGTCACTGATCCCATTCATGAGGACTCCACCCTCATAACTTAATCACCTCCCAGAGGCCCCACCTCCAATTACTATCACACTGGAATTTAGAATTTCACCATGTGAATTTGGGGAGACACAGTCCATTGCACCATTGAAAAGCAGAGAGCAATTGTAAACAAAAGGAAGAAAAACACTTTAAAACTTATCAAGAGAGAGCAAGAGAAAGAATCCAAGTAAAGTTGCCAGTGAAACCATAATTTCTTGACTTTTAGTCCACAATTTTTTTTCACTATTTTATTATTTCAGGTCTAAATATTCTATTAGGGAAAAACTACCATTCATTCATTTGTATGCTCACTTACTCATCCTCTCTCTCTTTATATTGAATTTGAAGGTATTTTAAAGAGATGGAAAATAATTCTTCAAAATAAGTGTTTGTATAGATGTCGTTTTCCCACAGAGATAAGTAAATGGATACAAAGCACTCACACACACGTATATTGCTTATTTTCCTGAAGAAGAATTGGTCTTGTAGTTTCCTGCTTTAGAACCAACAGATGCCAAGACATACATCTCTCCATCTACCAAAACACTGGCACATTAATTCCAGAAAGAATTTTTATTAAAAATGGATGTGCTGGCAGAAAGAAAGGGAAGCCACAGCCTCTTCCACTCACCTTCTCAAAGGCGGAAGAAATACCTGCTGAATCACTGATAGCATATAGGGCTTCAAGAGATCTGCAGGAGAAAAAAAAATGACTACTTGAGAAATAATAACCTTATTCTGAAGGTTGCTGAATCTTTCCTGTTGGCATAACGTATTACTGCACTTAATGGCTTTCCTGCAGTTGCTGCTTTATCCTATAGATGAAACTGTAATGAATAGGTTAATCATAGCTTGCCAGGGTTTATTATATTTGGAGGCTATTAATGGTTTGAATGGAGTCCAGGTACTTCAAACCCTCCAGCATATTGAAAGAAACTAGTTATTAACTGGGGCCATGTCCTACTTACTAAGGAGTGCGAGCTAATTTCCACTCTGAGCAAATCTAGATTTGATAGACTGTGGGAAAGTCAAAGGTTCTCCTCCAGCACCTGTTTACTGCTAGCTGCGTAAGTCAAGCTTAACGTTGTAGAGGCTGGTTTTTTCAACTGACCCAACAATTTTCAGTTAAGTATTAAGAGTGCCAGCTCTGGAGTCAGAATGCCTGGATAAGAAACTAAGCTTTGCAAGTTTTCACCTGTATGACCTTGGGCCAATTATTTCACTGCAATATACCTCAGTGCAGTTTCTTTATCCAGACAATGAGGATAATCGAAGCACTTAATCTTTAGGGTTGTTGCGAGCATGAAGTAAGGTAATCCATGAAAAGGGCTTAGCATAGCGCCAAACACATAGTAAACAATCAATGACAGTGAGCAATTATTATTATTGTTAATATCACCATTATTGTTACTCCCTCAGTGGGAAAAATGAAAGATAATAACGTAAAAGGGATCTGAAACCCAACAGAAAATTTTTAAAACTTTTAAAAATAATTACATGTGTACAAAATTCCATTTATGAATTTGTTCAGTACTGAAATGTATTAATACCCTCATTAATCTCTAGAATTCTTAAGGAAACATGCTGCCCACTGTCTACCAATTTTACATTCTGACTCAACTGTCCTCCAGTTTGAATAAGGTTCTAAGGTTCTGTCATGGTTATGATTATTCACTGAGCTGTGTACAACCTTATCGTGGTAACTAACGGCACACATTTTTCCAAGTAGTGACAGTGTACATGGCATATCATAAGAGTTGGCAAGTAAATATGATAGTAAATAGCTCTAAAAAACAATGAGATCCTCAACTGTAACTTCCTTGTAATACGTGTTTTTGTATGTTTTTATTAGAATGGAGCCAGTACACCTTTGTATGTTAATATCATAAGCCATTAACTATCATTAGCAAAGCACTTTCAAAGCAAGAGTATTTAACCTTTTGTGGTCTGAATTTTTGTGTTATCTATTACCCATAAGTACACTCTTACTGAGTAACTGGCAACTGCTTGTGTAATTTTCTTCAATGCTAGTGAGTCCTGCCAATTACTGGTGCTCCTTCCTGTGGAGCTCAAGCCAGCAGCTTAAAATACCACATGAGGGGACATGCCACTAGAGAGAATCGTCATCAGTCACCAGAGAGAAATGCCATCACAAATGGGCCAATGATATTTCTTATCCAGGAAATAACACTTGTTTTCCCCAATGCCAGTCACTACTTGAAAACCCCAAATTTATTTCATTTGCTTTTGATAAGAAGGATTCTCTTCGCTTGCTCTTCTTCAGACCCTGCTAGGATAAGGTAAGGTGGCTTTTGAAATGCAAGGGAAAACAGACAAAAGGCATAAGCTTTTTCTTTAATTATTTGCAGGGGCTATATTAAAGACAGTGGATCTACTGATTTTCTTGTAATTAGCACATTCTAGGGCCAGACATCCATGAACAAATTTTCTCTTCCTCTCTACATTCGCTGATTCAATGCTTGCTCTCTTCTCCCCTACTCCATCTCAAAATAGGGCTTTCTGAAAGTAAGACTAAATGGAAATGAATGATAGACCATTCTTGAGAGGGAGAGAAGGAAAGGTAAGGCAGCTCCTTGCAGGGAGGTGGAGGAGGGAAGGAGATGCGGTAAAGGGGAGGAGACCATAAAGGGTTAAGGAATTGCCAAAGCAGAGTGGAAAAATGAAAAGCTAGGATGTGGGACAGACCTGAACAAAGTGTCAATACTGGGATGGGATGAATGCCTCACAGCTGAGGGTGAGGTGAATAGAGAAAGGACAAACCACTAAAATGACATCATTTCTACTCTGCTCAACCTAGAATTAGGATTCAATCCAAAGTAAAATATCATTTTGTACATTTTCTTGGTGTTGTAGTTGTGTCCCTCCAAACTCCCTATGTTGAAGCCCTAATCCAGTACCTCAGAATTAACTGTATTTGGAGATAAGGTCTTTACAGAGATTGTTAAATTAAAATGAGGTCTTTAGGATGGGCTCTAATCCAAGATGACTGGAAATTTGGACACAGAGATATGTGCACTGTAGGGGAGGAAGACAATTCCTCTACCCTCTAGGTCCTTCTCACTGGTCTAAGAATTAAAGAGACATGAGACAGAATAACAGGAGAAAATCAAACAAAGTTTAATAACATGTATATATGGGAGAAACCCAGGAAAGCTGAGTAACTTAGCCCAGAATCACTGAGGTTGCCACCTTAAATCCTATCTTCAGCTAAAGACAAAGGAGGATGTTGGGGTAGTGGTTTAGGGTTTCAAAGGGGAGGAAGGCAATTTACATGGAGATAGAAAGTAAATGTTTGTTAAACAAGAGTTTGCTGGGCCCTCTGTAGACAATGGGACCCATTTTACATTACACCACAGTTGTCTTATGGTATTAGTTCCTTCCTGGAACAGGCTTTCTACCGTAAATTCTTTTAGGCAGTTAGGAGGAAGGTCAAAGTTTCTTTCAGGGTCTTTTGTTCTGAAAACTAATCAAGCCAAACAGACACATTTTGGGGTGGCCTGTTCTGATTCCCCACAGCACACAGAGGAAAGGCCATATGAAGACAGAAGGAGAAGACAGCCATTTATCAGCCAAGGAGAGAGTCTTTTTTTGCCATATGTAAAGACTTTATATATAATGAAATTTTAAAAGCCTAGAGATTTTAAAGCTTTAATATTATTCAGGATCAATGCCCTTGATGAAGCAATCTTTTAATGTTAGAATATTAATACTATGCTATTGGCGTGTCTCTTATGATAAATATTAACTTCTATGTATTTAAAAGTACTCTCGTCAGCAAACGGAAGACACCTGACTCACACTTGTTTAAGAAATATGAGAACACGTTGACTCATGCAGGTTAAAATCTCAGACGCATGTTTGCTGCAAGCACAGCTGCATCTGGGAACTCAACTGATGTCTTGAGGACTTTCTTTCTCTCTCACTCTCTTCTCCATCTCTTGGCACTATTTTCCTCTGCTTTACCTCATGTTCATGCAAACTATTTCTCTGTTGTGGTTCCTGGCACCTCTGGGGTTACATCATAATTAAAACGAGGCATACCTACAGACCTAGAGCTTCTGCAGTCAAATATACCATCAAAAATTTCAGTATTTTATCTCAGTAGATACACATTATTTCACTTGTCCATCCTGAGCAAAATTCTATGGCTAATGGAATAGGATACACTTATTGATCAGACCTGGAGCAGCACCCACCGTAGGAACTGGAACATAGGCTAGACAAAAGACTAAAAGTTACTTGGACCGCATGGATTGTGTTAAAACCGTGGTGGTGTTTAGAGAAAGTATAATTGATGATGCACGGACAAAAACAATACATATGTGCATTCTACTTAATACACGAGTATTTATATTTTACATGTGTACATGTCTTATCGTTCCTACTTTGACTCATAAATAAACATTTATTCAATTTGTTCTATGTTAAAAAGATCAAAGATACATTTAGTATCTAATGTGTGCCAAGCACTGTTCTTTACACATATCAACTAATTTAATAAGCAAACAATGGGGCCAGCCCAGTGGCATAGTGGTTGGGTTCTGACCTCCACTTTAGCAGCCCAAGGTTCCTGGGTTGAGAGCATATTATCATCCTGGGCACGGACCTACACACTGCTCATCAAGCCACGCTGTTGCAGCATCCCACGTACAAAATAGAGGAAGACTGGCACAGATGTTAGTTCAGGGCCAATCCTGCTCCCCCCAAAAATAAATAAATAAATAATTAAACAAATGTATACAATACCTTCACTGTCGTCATTTTACAGATAAGAATCTTAAGCCATGAAGGAGTTAAGTGATTTTCACAAGGTCACATAGCAATAGAAGGTAGAGCCAGAATCAGATACAGCTTGGCTCCAGAGTTCATCATCTTATCCACGGTTATATTACCACTTCCTGTAGACGGTGTTGTAGGGACCTGAAATTGGCCACCCCAAGATATGTCTCTTTGGCATCAGGATTATTTGAGGCTGATTGCTTTTGATAAGCTGGGACAGGGAAGGAGGCTCTGAGGAATGGAACTTGCCCTTTGTTAGGACATGTTTACATTTGTAAGGTAAATCTCTATCTGTAAAAGGTGCCTCCCTCTCTGTACCACAAAGAAGAAGGGAGATGACCTTCTCTCTAGAAACTCTTAATCAATACTAAAGGCAAGGACTTAAAATCTGCATTTTATTGTGCTTCTCTGGTAACCTCCTTTAACTGACTTCCCTCCCCCTCCCAACGTTGGTATCTCCTTAAAGATTAAGCATCTTTCTTTAGGCTGGGAACCGATTGTAGTGCTCATCTGTGACCCCCCCAGCCTGAGGCAACACACATGCCACCCCGTGGCGTTCACTGAGACAGCAGACCTATCTGCCATTTCCATCAATCGCTGTGCTGACAGACCAGTCTCGTGACTCCTGTAAAAGGGACATTTCAATCATATGTGAAACACCCTGTTTGGGGGTATATACTCTGTGCACCCCACTTCTTTGGTGCCCTTTCTTCCTTCGGGAAGAAAGGCCCCAGGCCACGGTTCCTCATAAAGCTTTGTTTAATTTTCTCTTGCTATTCTGTCTCATGTGAATTTAATTCATTCTCCGGCCAGACGAACCCACATTTGGGAAGAGGAAATGTCTTCCTCCCCTACAGTGTTCAACTAGAGTGTACTGAATGATGAAATGATTAGAGGAATGGTAGGTACAACTCCAGCAGTAGAACAAGGAATTGAATCCAGAATTCCTGATTACCACTATAAGATTTTATCTATAACCATATTGTCCTTGGAATGATTCACTTCGATGTTCTTCTGATTTAATTTTTTTTTAATTTTCTGACTTAGAGTGTATTTTCATTGTCATGCATTCCATCCTTATTTCTGAATGAGAAGAGATTTTCTTTTAACCAGTGCTCCATTTATTTCATCTCATTTAGCTCAAGATGCTCTTCTAAAAGCTGCAAGAGTCTAGGGAGTTGTAAATCAGGATGCTAATCTCTGAGATTCATTTTATCAAATGTTAACAATCCTGTCAAAATATTAAAGATGTGGTTTAATACTCTGTTAGAAACATATTTACAAATGGGAAATTTTGACAATACTTAGGTTTCTGTATACAAGAAAATGGTGTACGTGGGCATATGTACATTTTGCTTTCTGTGCAATTATAGTCACATTTTCTACTCTAGTTCAATAGAGCCATTTTCCATTTTGAATCAACTTTGGTTCTGTCTACAAAATAGTTCATTATAGACTCAACCAAATTAATTTTAGTCTTAGAACTATCCATTTATGGATATTAGTTCTATAGACACACACACACCCACCCCCACTCACTCCCTACCCAAAGCCGCCTTCACTGGTGATGCTGTCACACAACAAATTCTTGCCTTAATTGGCTCAGGGGTATCAAAAGTTCAGAAAAGACAGCTTCTCATGAGTTAAGAAGAGTCTGGCACAAAAGTATCAATTTGCATACTAGATAGAAGTTTGGACTAAACAGAAGCAATTCAAAGTTTCCCTTTCAACCGAGTTCCCCCATGTGGTAAGACCAAGCTCAGAGCTCCCCAAAGCTGCCTTTGCTCTCCAGAAGCCAAATGACAGACAAGTTGGTCTTTCAGTATCCACAACAGGGTGACAGTTCAATAGTTTGGGCACACAATCAGAGAATTCTCAGCTATGGATTTCTTTCTTTATTCTATTTTTAACAAATATACTAATTCACCAGGAAACAGCCAATGCATAACTAAAAGGTGAATGATAATAGATGCATTTTAAAAGTTATCATGAATTTGATTTTGTAAAACAAAGTGGCTTTTTTTTTAAGATTTTATTTTTTTCCTTTTTCTCCCCAAAGTCCCCCACTACATAGTTGTATATTCTTCGTTGTGGGTCCTTCTAGTTGTGGCATGTGGGATGCTGCCTCAGCGTGGTTGGATGAGCAGTGCCATGTCCGCGCCCAGGATTCGTACCAACGAAACACTGGGTCGCCTGCAGCAGAGCCTGCAAACTTAACCACTCAGCCACGGGGCCAGCCCCCAAAGTGGTAAGTTTTTAATTTGCTAGAAGTTTTTAGGATATACCCAAACTCAATGAATCATACTAAATTATAATAATCACAATAGTAACAATATAAATATGGAAAAGAAAACACCATGAGGAACATTCTATTTGAAATCATAAGAAGAAATAGACTTTGTAGAGAGAGTATATCCCAAGAAGAAAGAAGAAAAACAGAATCATAAGTTAGTAAAATTAAACTGTAGTCAGAAGTCAGTAATATTAAAAATGTTATAGTTGCACAATTGCTTTTGAATTAAGTTTATATAAACTTTATATGTATACATATATACGTATATTAAACATAATTTAAATTTCAAAATTATAAGAAGCTAGGGCTACCTAAATTCAAATCCAGAAATAAATCATAGAAGATTAACCCCATAGTACAGTGAAAACAGTTAAACAATCTCACAAATTTCAATGTCATTTTTTCACTTTTTAAACTATCCATAAAAGTTTTTACTTCATAAGAATATTCTGCCATAAATATTCTCTTAATCATTCCTGTAGGTTCTGACCCCATTATAGTCTCCTTTTCTTTTATAGCCACAAATTAAGAAGCTATTTATTTAGTTTTCTCAAGTGTTAATAGTTCCGTCTATTGACATCAATGGGCAGAGATGAACATTTAGAATCCAGTTATCAACTTTCTCATCATTTACATTGTCAGTTTCATTCATCTTCCCATGAGCAACTCAGTATTGAAATAAAATAGACCTATCAAAGAAAAATGAACCCATTGGGCCTCTCATTGTTTTCAGTTCCATTCAATGTAATTATTACTTCATTTTGTGCACAGACTTTTGGAATTCAGAATTTAGAAAAATTAGGTATGATTATTACCAAGAAAAATGTCAGCTTTTCAGAGCATATTATCATTTGGAAGATTATGATAGATATCAGTAAGTATTCAAAAAAAAAAACAGAGGCAAGCTCTAATTTTAGAAGTGGAAAAAGTGGGCAATTACTGTCCACTTTGGGCTCTTGATTGGTTGTGTTTGAAAAGACAAAATAAAATTAATATGTATCTTAACATGATTGGAAAAGTTCTATCAGCAGACCCTGAACAGTCAACATCAGGCAACCAGAGACCCTGTGACATTGAAAATCCTTAACAAAAGGCCCTAAATAAAGGACTAAAATTAGCACAATGAATATAACTGAAATGCAGAAAATGATATCACGTAGCAAACAATTTTGTTAAATTAAATGGTCAACTGTACACCTGCTGAGTGGAAAACTAGCACATACAATCTTTGAAAGGCAAATAAGCAGAGAAAGATGCAGTGCTGTCAATACTAAGCTAAAATCCCTGATTAAAATGCACGGGTTCCAGCTAACTTGCAGGGACCTGAAAACATGATTTGTCTTCCCTGGGAGCTGTGGTCAGCATGAGGCCAGGAGTCTGGTCAGGTCACCCAGGGCCCATGAAATCTAGTGAGAAGCAGAACACAAGCGAAAGGCCCTGTTGAATGTAAAAACATGAAGAAAATAGCGACATGAATGCTCGGAAACATCTGGAGTCAGGTGCCTGCTTGGAATCCTATCAAACCACGAATAAAAGGCAGAAAAGGCCCAGAGAAAGATAAACGACATTATAAAACAAAATCAATAAATAATTGAAATAAAAACATTTTGGAGCAATTTTTATGTGTCAGTTACTGTGCTAAACACTTTCACTTGTTATATTCTTTAGTCCTAGAAATAATTTACATGAAGAGCTCAGTACAATTTCTGGTGCATGGTAAGGCTCTATAAGACAGCAGTGGCCATTCTTATTGTTATTATTAATCCTATCCATTGCAATTAACGTTTAATTGGGAGGTAACAGTATTAAGTGAAGAGGAAAAGTGTGTGTCTGGGGTGGGAGAGGGGAGGAACTTACATTTATTAAGCGCCTACAATGTTCCAGATCTTTATGTGTCTCAGTATTTTCAAGTTAAAATAACTCTAGGAAGTAACTTTATTATTTCTAATTTATAGATAAGAATGCTGAAATTTTCTCTTTCCTCTTAAATTCTGTGTTTTTCAATGCGTATTCTCTCCCTTTTGTTCTTTCTTTCCTCCTTCTCCTTTTCCTCCATTTATTCATGTATTTCCTTTCTGCCAGAAAATAGTTGTTTAGTTTAGTTACAGAAATAGATATAATTCAAAATAAAATGTGTGTGTATATATATACACACACCCCTACACAATCTTAATAAAGGGAAAATGGTAGTGAAATATATTGAAACTAAGATTTCGATGAACAGACCAAGGCGTGACACATGTTCAGCTGGAAGAGAACTGCAAATTGGTCTCCGAGCTTCCTTACATCCGTCACAGAAAAATATGAGCGATCTTATGGGGTCATTGTGGATAAAGAATAAAAACAAAACAGAAAGTAAAAAATGCTCCCTTTTTTCCTGCTACTTAACCAGAAGAGTGCAGAATGAAACTATCCTGCTCCCTTCGCCTCCCAAAAACCACCGCAGGAAAGAAGAAAGAAAGGTCAAATCTGTCTTTCGGTGAAATAAGGCGACATCGGTAACCCTGAAACACAATATAAAACTATAGAAGAAGATAATAGAGGAAGAGTAAGTGACTTAGCAGAGACAAGGTCAAAGCTAAGCAAAAAGCAAAAGGGACAATTCAATTTTCCTGGCCAAACTCCAGAAAGGCTTAGAAATTGCAGGCACAAGTTATATTTAAAGGCTGAGAAGAGATGAGCAGCTGAAACAGGAGAATTGTGTGAAAGTCTTTCACAGCAACCAGATCTTCATGTAGGCCTCATCTGCCTCTCACTTGTGGAGTCGGTGACTATTCTCTCTTGCACAGGGAGGAGCAGGAAGTATGTCTATGGAGAAGCTGAAACAGACAGGCCCTTGCCTTGGGAACAGAGGATGTGGTTGTCTGAGGCGGTTGGGGAAATAAGCATATGCTGCCTTAGTAAGTGTAGGGATCTAAGGTAGTGTCTCCCTTGTCTGAATCGGCTCAGAGCACCAGTAGCCAGGCTTTTGTTTATTAGGCAGGAGACTGAAAGACGCTTTTCTGGGAAACTGAACCATTTCAGAAGAGAGTTCTATAAATACCAACAGGGGAGAAAACTTCAGTTCATGACATGACTGTGAAATCACTAATATACAAGATACCTCTATGCAATCAAGTTTTTCGTGCCCCACTCTTAAATATCATCACCATACTTTTGAGCATGAAAGATAAAGCATGACAGATAAAAACTAAAACAACATTAACTCAGAGTAGAAATAATGTAGGTTGCCGGAGTCCTGTTCCAGCTGAGTCCAGGTTCCTGAGGGAGAGATGGAGTCGGCGCCGTGAAGGAAGAGACGTGAGACTTGAGTTGGTGCAATCAAGTCTGTCTTTACTGTGCTCAAGTGTCCTTTTTATATTTTTCAGGATTAGTACAGAAATAGCTCTACAAATATTCTTAGAGAGATAAGGAAGTACAAAGCGAGCACAAGAATTTTTATTAGCATTCCATTCTATAGAGCATAAGGTTAATGATCATCTTTTCCACAATTAACTATTATTTATTATCTCTACACAAAACCAAAACACTCATTCCCTGCCCATTCTCCAGCCTCCTGGCTCCAGAATCCACCATCCTCCATGGAAACAGACACCATCAAGGACAAGCACCTGGACCATCTCTTCCGGCAAAGAGACATGGGCTGGTGGGAAAGCTGCTGACCAGCAAGGTCACACACAGGTTTCCTCCTCTCTGCAAGCGTCACAGGGCCAAAGACAGGCTGGTGGGAAAGCTCCGACCAGCAAGGCCATATGCTCCGTGTGTTCTCAGCGGGCAGTTAAAAATCTTTACATTCCTGTGCCCCTTAGCGGGTGAAAGCATTCCTTTGTCTTTCTGGGGGTAGGACTATTTGTCCCTTGAGCACACTGCCCAGAGAAAATATCATTTTACTAGTAAGGCATCGGGCTGAAAAGCTAAGTTAAACTGTATAAAGCAGAAACAAGTATAGTCATAACCTTGATAGAAAGCATGCATACATTTCAGAAAATATCAGGGGTGTCAGCCGGCCATTCTTCACCGAGGCGCGTCCCTGCGCCCCTCAGCCCTTCTCAGCCCGGACCCTGTCAGACGGCTGTATAGGTGTTGGTAACACGGCTCCCGGCAGTAGGTTAAAATGGAACGTTAAACATATATACATATAATTTACATATAATATGGGAGAGGTAAGAAAGTATATCATATTCTTGAACAAAAGAGCAAAATCACATTAAAAAACAAAGAATATTCAAAGAACAAAAATATCTCCTAGAAATAAAAAAAAGATATCAAAAACAGGAATTTCAATAGAATAGACAGAAAAGGTTGGGAAAAGCTAACAATTTCTTTTTTGACGTTTATTTACATATAAAATAGAAGAGAAAAGATCAGATAATTAGAGGAGCAATTTAGGAGGTTCAATAACTCCGTTTCAGAAAGAGAGAAGAGAGAATACTGGTGGGGAAGAAATTAAGGCCATTTCTCCAATCTAGATGGACATGACTTTCCAGAAGGCAACCCCATGAAGGGAAAAGTTTCCCACTGAGGCACATGATCAGGAAATTTCAGAACACTAAGGATAAAGAAAATCTCTTAAAATTTTCCAGAAAAAATAAACAGATCACATACCAGAATTGCGTGAAACTTCTCAAAAGCAACTTCTGAAGCAAGAGAACAAAGGAGCAATGTTTCCTTCAATAGTGAAGGAAAATAATTTTCCATCTGAAGTTTTTGTTTTTCTTTTTTAAAGATTGGCACCTGAGCTAAAAACTGTTGCCAATCTTCTTTTTTTTTTTCCTCCCCAAATCTCCCCAGTATATAGTTGTATATTTTTTTAGTTGTGGGTCCTTCTAGCTGTGGTATGTGGGACGCTGCTTCAGCATGGCCTGATGAGCGGTGCGATGTCCGCACCCAGGATCCGAACTGGTGAAACTCTGGGCTGGCAAAGAGGAGCATGCAAACTTAACCACTCGACCATGGGGCCGGCCCCATCCATCTAAAGTTTTATACAAACCTAGATCATTAATCAAATTTGTGGGTAAATTTACGGCATTTTCAAATTTTCAAAGTGTCTAAAAAAGTACTGCCCATATGCATTTTCTTAGGAAGTTTCTAGAGGACAGTCTCAGCAAAACTGAGGTAAGTAAACCAAAATAGGGAAGACTTTTCAAAGCAGAAAATTAGAGGGAAGCCCCCAGGAAAGAACTCTTCAGAGTAAAAACATTTCAGAGTGAGCAAGAAGTTGGCGGGTTCTAGGAGAGGCATTTTTCAGAAATAAGTAATTATGTGACAGGTTTGACTACACGGGAAATTATAAGGACTTATATTTTATAGACTCATTAAGAAGCGTCATAAGATGTACATGGAAACATCCCAACATGACTTTAATCCATCAATCTTACCCTAAACATTTGATTTACATATTAGTAACTCTCAGTTGCACATTGAAAATGAAGCTCTTCCTCTTCCCTCTTAAACAGGCTCATCAGTGTAGAATGTAAGGTGGAAAACATCACATCTCTTCATTTGTTATCATTATTAAAGGCAGCTTCTTTAGATAGGAAGCAAAATTTACAAAGCTGTGCAATGGGACGAGTGAAAAAGTTCTATCTAACTATTTTATATAAAGAATCCATTTTTTTCTAACTGAACAGCATGTATTCAGGCACTTCTCCATTTAAGACTCTCATTTGTCACTTTCTATAAATGCTGGCAGAAATCAAACTGTGCTTAGGGCTTTTTCAGCGAACAGCTTGTGACTTTCTCGAAGTGTTTTTTAAACCATTTCCATGAGCCCCGTATCTGCTGATAGATTTGTTTTGAGCTCTCAGAAGCCTGTAGCTATCTGGGTCACTGCTCCACTCTGGACATTGTACCTCTTGCCCATATGCTTTGAGAGTGCCTCACACGAGCTCTGCACAGTAGGAAACACTCTTGAGTTGGATGATGTTGTTGCATTGATTGTGCAGATCAAGAAAAATCAAACAGGGCTCCCAAGCAATTCATTTATATTCAAGTACCCTCCCTTTCAGAATTGCACTTGATCCTATTCCCATAAAGATATTGGAATGTGGTCTTAACTACAAACCAAAGAAATTCAAAAGAGAATTAGCTTCTTTACATTTTAGTCATTGTTTCCCAGAATCTACTTCCATGTTATAGCCTACATCTTCACGTTCTTTTAAATAATTAAATATGTCATTGGGAATTTTTGAAACAAGATTGATTTTAAATATATGAAAATCAAAGATGTGAAATGGAAAGTGAGGCTATGGTGTTGCTGTCTTAAAACACTTTTTGAAACCACTCCCAATCTGATTGTTATACTGCCTCCAAGAAGGTCTCTGAGGTCATCTGAATTTATACCAACTGGTCCACATGCTTAAGGTGAATGGTATTTAAACCATATTCAAGTCACTTTGTAGGCTGGGCTGAAATTTGACTTCAAAAATGCCAGATTCTTACGGTTCATATTTGAGTCTCACAAAAATAGTGTAAGAAAAAAATTGAGATTTTTACTTCCACTTTAAGAAGTGTTTCAAGAAATCTCAGTGGAAAGAAACAGAAGGAAAATTGGGACTTGCTACATCTATGCAACTTGGTATTTGTTAAGTATTTCCTGATATTAGACATTTTTCTCTTACCCTTCTTCCTAGTTCAGGGAGCAGCAGGCTAAAGACAGTAGGTAAGAAGAGTCATTAGGCAGCCCAACAAGAGCCAGAAGCATCTAATATAACCTATCTGTCATAGGTGAGATGCATGAGTTTGTAATAAGAATACTCTGAAGTCTGCTTTGGAGAATTTAGAAAACTCAATAGTTGTACAATTTACCTTGTTCAAGTGGAGTGCTGAAACCAAAGTTAGTTTTAGGCAGTGTTAGTTAAATGTCTACGTTTATCTTTAACATGAATGAAAATCTACAATATTTCTACTGAAGGCAGACAAAAGTCTTAATGGCTGTTAAAGGTTAAAGCTATTCAAATATCTTTCAGGTACATTTTTAAAGCCGCAAGTCTTTTATAATGAATTTTTCCATCTCAGAGAATAAATTCATCCTCTTCTTTATATTTTCTACCCTAGGCATACGCTGACATTTAGCAGGGGCCCCTGAAGAAAAACAAGATCGCCTTATTATTCTAAGGATCATTCTTCACACGAGGACACACAATTCTGAAAAAAAAAAAAATGAAGCAATCCCATTATATAGAAAGATTTGTCATCTTAGTTTATTTCCTGGAAACTTGGAGTTTCCAACCGTATTTTGTATGGCAGATTGCTGAAGCAATATTGTTGGACACTCGAAATTCATTTTTGTCTACTCTTTTGCTCATATCCACTAAGAATTAAGATGACTTTTGAACCCTGGGATGGGATTATCTTTAAAATATTTGGCTGTGACAAAGGCTTTACTGCGGACAGACTGCATTATTCACAAAAGGTCTAGTTTTGACATATGGTTCTCTGCATGAGTTCAACTGCTGGCTGACTCCCAATCTGTGAGCTTTATTGCCAGCTAGAATCAATATCATTTTGTAATAGGGGCACAGCCATTATTCTTTTGTAGAAACAGACATTTGTCTGTTGCTTCCGAAAGCATCCAGGGTCTGTACCACACATTTAGATACTTGATCAAACAATATCTTATATTCTGTTTCATGTTTGTATGTTTGGTCTCCCAAAGGAATTCACTGAGGTCAAGAACTATCTTTTACATCTTTTTAAATCTATCATATATAGACAGTTTTTATAACAGTGTTAGATACCTTGGTAAGTGCTTATTAACTATTGAATGGAAAACTTTATATAGATACTAGCTACTAAACAAATTCTATGTTTTGTTTCTATAATTTAACAGAAAAACGCATTATAGAATATGAACATTTGTAGGTGGCACAACCTTACCTTCCTCCAGGTATTAAGCCTTAGGGAAGCCTAAGGAGAAAGAAGTAATGGCTCAGCCATGCCATAGGTTAAAGTAAGGGTATCCTAGAGGAAAGCAGATACAAAATGGGGCCAATGCCACTATAGGATGTGGGAGGTGGGCAATAAATATAGAAAGTTCCAGGATATCCCTGTCTCTCTCTTTTTTTTAATTTAATAGGAGAGTCATTGTAAACTGAGGTCCCCTATAAGGTAATTGAACTTAACATCTGAGAGAGCAGAATGTAAGTAACTCACCGCCCTAAGGAAGCAGAGAATACCATGGCAGAATTGATTACCAAAGAGATCATCTATACGGTTCTCAGAACAGAAAGAACATGAAAAAATAAAGTATCACAGGAAAGGGAAACCTATTCTTGACTAAGAATACATTATGTTTTCACATTTGTATACAATTATGTTTAATTACATAGTGAACCGTAGAGTTCTCATTGAGTAGAATAAAATTTGTGATTTTTTGGAGAATTTTTGTAAAATTCCAATGAAAACTTATCCTCTAGATATTTTTAGATACATCGTAGGACTAAGTAGACATTTTTGACTATTTCAGTCAAGATTCTGTTGCCAGAGTGGGGAGAGACGGGCCGCGTGTTGAGGGTGACTGCTGGGGCGTCTGCTCACTACCATCCTGGGAATTCTCCCACCTCTCTCCTATTTCTTTCCCTGTCTTAGTTTTCTCCTCTATTTTACAGGAATATACACTCCCATTGCTTCCTGAGGGGGGGAAAAAAAGTTTAATATCTATTTTTTTCTTTTGGAGAGCTTTAAAATTTTTCTCTTTCTGCAACATGCTCTACAATTTTCCAGTTATATTATTTGATGTGTTTGGTTCCCACCTTGCTCGGCAATCAGTGGACCTTTGCAGTTTGAATTTTCGTATCTTCAGTCTTGAGAAATTTTCCTGAACTAGTTCTCTGACAGTTTTCTCCCTTTCATTTCATCTCTTCCTTCCTTCTGGAACTTCTCTTACTTTGCTTTTGGAACTCCTTTCTCTGTTCTTTTCCTTTTCCTTTTTTTGTTTTTCTTCCTGGGTGATTTTCTCAACTTTATTTACTAAGCCCTCTATTAAATTCTCATTTCTAAAATCCTAATGACTTTTAAACTTCCAAGATATTTTTTTTGTTCCCTGATTCTTTCTTATAATCTCCTTTTCTGGTTTCAGTTTTACGATATCTTCTTTTATTTTTATGATGGTAGTTACTATGTTTTTTTCTTTCACTTTTCTCTGTTTTTCCCTGCATTGTCTTTATGTCCTCCTAATTCACTTTAGTCTCTGTCTTTTACAATAGAGACTTTCTTGGATGATCCTTGGATTTCTCTGCTTATTTAAGAGTACAGCATGCAAAAGCTCACTGGAAGTTCTGTGTGCATGGAGAGGGAGACGAGAGCACTAAGTGCTGGGCTTCATTAAGAATCGTGCCACAGTACTATTATCTGTACCTTGGTCTTTTCTCTTGTCCTGCTCATTTTCTCCAGAGAGAAATCTCACAATGTCATCCCTGGACTGATGCCAGATTCTCTGAACTAAGTGGAGAAAGGGGAGAAGGCCCTTGCCATTCAGTTTTCAGACTTTCACATTATCCTGCTGGGTTCGCTATGGCAACTCGCTCCTGCTTTCTACTCTGCTTGGGACCTGGAATCCGGAAACAATCAGGTTTTACTCTTCAGAGAGTAAAATTCCCATCTCAGTCAGAATGAGGAGGAATACTCTCCATGGACAGACATCTGGGCATCTAACTGCTCGTATATGTTGATGTTTCACAAGAAAGACCCATGACAGAATCGAATCATAAGGCATCTACTTGTTTTTTTGTTTCTTTACTTATCTATTAATGTATGTACTCACTCGATCTCATACTGCCACTCTAAATTTTACTCAATGACACTCCCTTTTACTGAGATGACAACTTCCAGTTGACCTACACACTGGGATTACTTACAGGCTCACAGTCCCCTTTAACTCACAAACACAGACTCCGTTTGTAATTAGCGTGTTTAATCCTAATCAGCCTTCAAGCCCTACATTTAATGTAGCAGTAAATCTTCTCATCTCCTCCAGCCTGGGATCTTCAGCAAACAAAAACTTCTAGTCCAGGAATGGGTATGTAGTCAGTTTTTCTTTTATCCATCCTTACCCATTCGTTTTCTCTCTAGCTTCCTTACGTAAATTTCTCTCCTTTCATGTTAAATATTGGAGAAAAGGCACATTTCCATACAGGGATGCCATTATTGTCTGGATTAGAGTGCTCTAGATAACAGGTGTTTAGGAGTCACCTTCTCCTGGGCATCTTTGTGGGATCCTGGGAAATTCCCACACATTGGGAACCTCCATTGATATGAGAAATGCATGTTTTTCTCTAGATGACAGTAGTCATCTCTCCTCAAACTGAGTTCCCAGAAGTTTTACCCCACAGAGACATTACTCGTGAGATCCGCTTGCCCGTAAGCAGAAGATCTCTCAAGTGAGAATTAGCCCCCAAAAGCTCTCTCACTTTACCCTAACAAATCCATGAAGTGGGCAATAATCTTGGTTCTGCTGCCTTGGGTCATTTTTACCTTCCTCAAGCATGAATCAGGCATCAACCATTTTTGCTCCCCTGATACAGGGAATACACTTCATTGTCCCTAAGTGGTCCAAGGAAACCCTCTTCACGAGGCTTCAAGGAAAGAAAGAGAATAACAGGATGTGAAAACTCTCTCCAGGGAAACTGGTTGATAAACCTTTTATTCTCCACTCTGAACAATTGTGTATTCTAAAAGTAGGTGTTGAGATCAGGAGATGTGGAGCAAGTTTCTCCCCATTTCTCTTGTATATAATACCCTTGGTGATCTGGGACCTCACTATGAAATCTCACATTTAACGTATATCCTGTCTCGGTAGAAACTTAGTTGTAAAACTTTGTTACACAAACTCTTTGTACTCCACCATCAGAGGTACTCAGTGCCTCTACTTCTTGAGTGTATCTGTGTTCTGATATATTTTTCACCTTCTTTTGTTGATTACTCTCTTAGCCTAATAGACAAGCAGATAAAGAATGGAAACTATTAATAAGTGGATGGATGAATGGACTATAATGCATGTTACATGATAAAGTCTCTACTGGCGATCTGCTGACACTGTTAAGACCTAGTCCTCTCACCATAGCACATAGATTGCACTGGATATGCCATTTCAGTGCCCTAATAAATCCTGAGGGACAACCTTCTCTTGTCCCCTCAAAGTTTATCTTTCTTAGCCCCTAACTAGTCAAATAAAAGAACAAAACCCCCATTATTGCACTTATTGATGAAACATCTTTACAACCATTTAGAAAAAAATATTTAATGTTGAAAACTTCAGGCACTGGACTAAACGGGGAAAAAGAAAAATATTTGTCCAGCAGCCTTGGGTCACTCTAGGGCCCTCTCCTTTCCTTTCTCTTTCTGCATCCACTAGAGCTAAAACTTGTGATGAGGGTTGATATCTGAGAACTCCAGTTATCTGAGTTTTCCTAGCATTATTCTCCATTCTGGAAAAAAGTACATTTTATAAATTCACCTTTAAGGATCATTTATTAAATATTTATCACATGAGAAACACTGTCCTAAACCCTTGGGATACAAAGATGAGAGACACAGAATAATATAGAAAATGCCTTAATAATGGCATGGAAAGAGTGAGGTGGGAGGAACAAATGAACAAATAACTCTCTTTCTCCCTAAAAAAAATAGGGCAGACTTCACAGAGAAAGTACATTTTGTGTAAAATTTAGAAGAATAGGAATTCAAGCAGGGGTTTGGAGGAAGCAAAAAAGGAGGAAGGGCATTACAGGCAAGAAAATAGCATGAGTAGAAACATGGACATGTGGAATAAAAACTGGGACCTTTTGAAGAATAATACATCCAAAGAAGAGAGTATATTGGGAATCATAGTCCTAAATGATGCTATGAGGTATTTTGGAGTGAGATTGCGAAAGTCCTTTCATGCTACTTTAGATAAGGTAATCAAGGAAAGTGTTTCTCAGGATATGATCCATGAACCACCAGCATCAGAATCACCTGGGAACCTTGTTACCATGCAAATTCCCAGCCCCCAGCCCCATACTCAATGAATCAGAATTTCTGGAGGTGGAATCTGAGATCCTGCACATTTTAACAAACACCTCAAGATAATTCTTAACCATGCTGAAGTTTGAAAACACTGGACTCCAGACTAGGAGCCTAGTTAGAGGGATAGTGTTCAGGAGAAAGAACATATGAGCAATGAGAATGGAAAACTTCAGGGAGATTTGAAAGATATTTAGGGAGTAGGATGGACAAGAGGGAAATATGATCCGGCTATTGACCCTATTATTCATAGTCAATTGCCAAATAATTTAATGTGATGATGAACAAATTCATACCAATGTTTTAACAATTTATAACACTCTGATATATTGCTCTCCTTCATTTGCAAAAAAATTTACATTCTAACTGAAGATTCCTGAGGAATCAATCCTTAATTGTAGAAATTTAGGCTCCCTGACAGGCGAAAAAAAAGATATTTTCAGCTGGCACAAATGATTATGATTAAAGTGAAGCATAATGCAGAAGTACCCAGATGATGGAACAGGCAGACAATTTAATTTTAGGGGGAAAAAAATTACAACTGCCATACTTCAGTTCGAATGCTATTCTAACAGCATGGGTAATTTTTTATACTAAATATTTGAGTTCTTCTGGGAATTAATTTAATTGCAAATGTTGAAGAAAAATTTATGATCAACAGAGGCCCCTAGCAGAGTCCTCATTAATCCCTAACATGCAATTTTCAAATTGTAAACCACAGAGGATCTGAATGTATGGCTTTATGGTGATTGCACACATATTTTTTTGCTATAGTTATGAAAGATGCCCTTGGAAAGACAACATTGAAAGTGTTTGCTGTTTATATGCCTAGAAAGTGGTCGACCAGGAAATGCTAACAAAAATCAGTTTCTTTTCTCTCTCTGGGCAGGTTATGTGCTCAGTCCCCAAGAATATATATGCTGAGATGATGTTTATACATGGTACAATATAAGGATGCTGTATCATTTTATAGCAGTTTAGAGTTTACAGAGCTGTTTCACATACATTATCATAATGAATTTTCACAGTAAATCCATGAGATGCTTATTATGCCATTTTAAACATAATAAAACTGAGGCTCAGAGAGTTTAAACAACTAGCCCAAGAACACACATCTAGGTAGCAACAGAGCCTGGAATACCAGCCAAGGCATTTTGACAAAATGTCGATGATCTTTTTGGTGAAGTCCCATATCTTAGGTGACATTAAAGAGAAGAACTTTTCCTTGGGATCCTTTTCACCTTTGTATTAGCTCATTCTCTCTCTTCTCTCCTTCCTGGGTCTCCTCTTCCTGTCTCCTGGTGCACCTTCCCAGGTACCCAGTAGACGGATGCTGTGGGTTGTCCTGAATCCTATCAGTGAGAAACTGTTCAAGTTTCCCTTTTTTTGGTTACTCTGGACTCTGAACCTCTTTCTTGACTTTCAAGGTTTATTGGTGCTGTTGACCCATTCCTGGAAGGCCCACTTCTCAGCCTACTGAAGTAGGGCTGGTGAGTAATCTAGAAGAATCACACCCACCAAGATACCACTGCCTGATGACAGCACAGGTTTTTCTCACAGTTTCTAGACTTTAAGTTCAGAGAAGGCTAAAAAGGGACTCAGCCTTGCTACGAATGGACCATAAATGTCAGTAGTACCCTTCCTGGCAGCTTCTCTTGCTCCCACCTTCTCTCTCTCTGTTCCATTTTGTCTTGATCAAAGATTTCAAAGAGGACATCAAGGACCAAACTCTGCATCGGCCTATTTTGCTCTTCTTTCTCATCAGCCTGCTCTTTCTCTTCCTCCTCCTCCTCCTTCTTCTCCTCTAAGGAGGGCCATGTAATCTGAGGTTTTCCATCACTCGCACCCTCCATATCAACTTACATTAGGCCAGCTTCACTTACCTACTTGACCTTTCTGGCTTCTGAAAGCGTTTAAGTTTCTGACTCCCAAGCCAGCTCGTTAGTATCCACTTCACCTTCTGTAAGCATTCCCCTTTGCTTCTTTACCTCACATTGACATTTGGTCTTCCCAGGGCCAGAAACTCCACTTTCCAACTTAATTTGCTCAACCTTAACTCTTTGATCCTTAGCTTGCTGTACTTTCTTAGAAACAAAGTTCATATCCAACTCCCACTTTGTAATATCTAATTTCTTTAATTTTTAAAAAGTCACATATGACAATATATTGATGATTATCAATTCTGAATGGTGGTAGGTGACATTTATTTCAATATTCTACGTATTTCCTATATCTTCAAACATTTCTCAAAATAAGAACAAACAGAAATTTTAGTCATTCTTACTTCACCAAGTCCCATAAAGTGTAACCCTTGGATGCAGCCATTCATTCGGTGCCTCCTGAGCTATCCCGCTTTTTCAACCCTTGCATCTGCAGTTTTAAACATAATTTTCTCTTTCCAGTGTAGCAAATTATAGCCTGGGATATTTCTGTCCAAAGGCAATGTATTTTAATACTGTTTCAGGAAACAGCTTCTTGATCAAAAGGAATAAAATTATCGGTGGGCTATCAGACACCTACTCTTTAGCTCAGAGTTTCAAAGCAGGTCATGTGCAGAGAATCTATAGCTGGGTGACCACATCTTTTTGAGATCAAAAATAAGAAAGATAGGTGCTTCTTTGCTGCTCTACGGCTCTATAATTTCCTTTCCCACCTCTGGACTGTGACATTTGAGGGCTGCCTGTCTGAGCCTTTTGTATGGCCAGAATGCTTCACTCCTTATATGTTACCCACTTATCTCCCGCTCAATCATCATGTCTCTGCTTGCGAATCACTTTCTTAGGCAGACCTGAGCTGAATCCCCAGTGTAGGTTGAGCTGCTTCAATTATATGCTCCTTCTGTAATTATAATTACTTATTAAGTGTATCTTCCCCTCTAGGCAGAATGCTACATGAAGACAAGAACCAGATCCACTTTAGCTATTGCTGCGTTACAGTGCCTAGCCCATTGCCAAGCATATCGTATTTCTTAAACAAATATTTGTTGAATGAGGAGGGAAGGAAATAATAACGGGGTGAGGAGGCAAAACAATTAGTTTTCCAGAGTGTCTGCCGCCCAGTCAACACCTTTGAGCTTCTGCCTTCCTGTTCTCGCTCAGTCTGCACTGTTAATTTCCTCACCTTTTGCTTGTGCTGAGATTCTAAATGAACGTGTCAGGGGAAATATTCACAAAGGGATGATTGTGACTTTTGTAATTATTAATAACTGAGGGCTTTTGTGGCAGAAGTCTCAGTACTTCTCCTGCAGCCGAAGCCTGAGAAGAAAACATTTAATTCTCAGTAATGTCTGTCTAATAAATCAGGGCTTCAACAAAGTTAATTAACTGGAAAGCACATGACGTGGAAAACCCCATTAAACCTCTCCTAGATTAAATGCTGATGAGAGGCTGGCCCAATAACCACACTGCATCTCTGACTCTGCTGTCAGTCTTGAGAAATGGGAAAAGTTGGCCGCTGGTGGAACCACCTGGTTACAGAGTGATAAGGAATATGTTAAAGCAACTTCTCAGACAAATGGTTTATGAATACATGTCAAAGTTTTATTTCAAGTTTGCCATAAGGCAAAATGCTCTTAGGCAGGCCATCTCAGTGATTTCTCATTAGTAGAGATATATTATAGTAGAGTAGATATGAAAAAGCAGGGGAGGTGTCTAATTAAGGATAATTAGGAAAGAGGTTAAAGATTGTCTTAGTCAGCTCCGGCAGCTACAACAAAGTACCGTAAGACTGGGTAGCTCATAAACAACAGAAATGTATTTGTCACTGTTCTGAAGGTTGAAAATTTATAGATCAAAGTGCCAGCAGATTCAGTGTCTGGTGAAGGCCTGCCCTTTTCTCCCTGTGTCCTCACATGGATGAGAGAGAGAGAGAAAGCAAGTTCTCATGTCTCGTCTCATAAGGACTCTAAGCCCTTTCTTTTTTGTTGTTGTTGTTTTTTTGTTTGTTTTGTGAGGAAGATTAACCCTGAGCTGACATCTGCTACCAATCATCCTCTTTTTGCTGAGGAAGACTGGCCCTGAGCTAACATCCGTGCCCATCTTCCTCTACTTCATATGTGGGACGCTTGCCACACCATGGCTCAATAAGTGGTGCATAGGTCTGCACCCAGCATCCGAACCAGCAAACCCCTGGCTGCTGAAGCAAAGCATGCAAACTTAACTGCTGCGCCACCAGGCTGGCCCCTCTAAGCCCTTTCTTGACAGCTACACTATCATGACCTACGCCCTGCCTCCTAATATCATCCCCTTGGGTGTTACAATTTCAACATATGAATTTGGGGGCCAGAGCATCTCAACTCTGGCACCCCAAAACTCATGTCCTTATCACATGCAAAATATATTCATTCCATCCCAACAACTCCAAAATTCTTAACTCATCCCAGCACCAAGTCTAAAGTTCAAAATCTCATCTAAATCAGATATGAGTGAGACTGGAAGGACAATTCACTCTGAGGCAAAATCTCTCTCCAGCTGTGAACCAGTGAAAACAAACACTTGTATTTCTCCAAAATGTAATGACAAGACAGACATAGGATAGACATTTCCATTCTGCAAGGAAAAAATAGGAAATAAGAAGGAGTGATGGGTCCCAAGCAAGTCCAAAACCTAGAAGGTAAACTCCGTGAGATCTTAAATTTCAAGAATAATCCTTTTGGCTCCGTGCTCTGCCTTCCAGGCCCGCTGAGTCAGTGGTCCCAACATCTACCCCGCTGGGGCAGTGGTCCTGTCCACACAGCTCTGCTAGGCAGAGGTCACACCCCCAGGGCTCTGGAAAGACTTTCTCCCACATCTTTGGACAAAGACCATCTGGACTGTTGAAAGCAAGATGGTGGGTCCCCACCCCATCCCCCCACTGCACCTTTCGAAACTGAGGAGTTGGCCCCAATGATCTCTGAATCCCTTTGGAGTCATTCTTCCCCTGTCTTGAAGAATAGCTCCTGGCTTCTATGACATGGCTGATTAGATTCATGACTTATATCCATTCTAATTTCCTTATCAAATGGTCTCTTGGCCATACCATTAGTGTTCTCTTCCAAACAGGATTTCTCATTTTTTGCAATATGAATAGGCTGAGAATTTTCCAAATCCTTAAATTCTGGTTCCTTTTTGCTGAACAATTCCTTCTTCAATTCATTTCTCTATAAGCAGTTGGTAAGAACCAAGCCACTTCCTCAAAACTTTGGTTAGAAATCTCCTTGGCTAAATAATCTAGTTTCATTGCTTGCAAGTTCTAGTTTCCACAGAACACTAGCACATGAGCACAATTCAGTCAAGTTCTTCTCACCTTATAAGAAAGATCACCTTTCTTCCAGTTTCCAATAGCATGATCCTTATTTCTGACTGAGACGTCAGCATCCATATTTCTATCAACGTTCTGTTAGTGATTACTTAGGTATTCTTTAAGAAGACAGAAGCTTTCTCTACAGCTCTCCTCTTTCCTTTCTGACTCACCAGAATTGTCCTTATAAGTTCCTTCACAACAGTTTTGACTTCCGGCACACGCCTCAAAACTCTTCCGTTCTCTACCCATTACCCAGTTCTACATCTGCTTCCACATTTTTAGGTGTATGTAATAGCAGCACCCCATTTCTCAGCACCAATCTCTGTCTTAGTCAGTTTGAGTCGCTATGACAAAAATACATTTTCCTGTCTTCTCCTTAAACTTCCTCCAGAGAACAACAGCAATCATTGCCTGGAAAGGCAGGAGGGACACAAGGTCCTGGATATATATTCATCCTGGGTCCCTGAGCCTGTCAATGCCTTTCTTTCCTTTCATGTGTTTAGTGAGCTAGATTCTATGAGACATACAGGAAAAACTGGCAGACAGATTTAATACTTTACCCAACATCACAACTCCTTTTAGAAGCAGATCCAGTTTTGGAGCCCAGGTGTTCATTCTTTTCCCACATACTACAATATTATTATACAGGAATATTGTAACAGATGATCCAGGACATAGAAAATACAAACAACGTGCAAGAGAGAACTGGAACAGTAGACAATCATTCCATTTTCTAAAAAGCACAAATGTGTTGAACAATTTCACTATCAAAGTTACTTTGTACAATAAGAGTAAAACTATATCCAGTGCTTAACATGTGCCCTGTGCTAAATGTTTTACCTGGATGACTTCTTTCAATTTCCTTGCTCCACTGAGAGGTAGAAACTGTAAGTTCCCCCATTGTGCAGATGATGAACAGAAGCCAAAATTTGGCTGCACATTGGAATCACCTGGGGGAAGTGGGGTTAAAAATACTGATATCTGAGTCTTACCCCAAGAACCTTTTATTTAACTGATAGGGGGGTGGGTAATGCAGCAGGAATTTTTTAATCTTCCCAGGTGATTCTAATATGCAGCACAGTTTGGGATCCACCCGCTTACTAGCCCAAGGTCAACCATGCAGAACCAGATAGATCAAATATGTGAACCCAAGCAGCATGGCTAGGGCACCCACATCTTAACATTATCCTTTACTGTATCTTATGGCATTTCATACTCGTAAAGACCAGGAAAAGAGGCAGATTCATCCCCATTTTACAGATGAAGCACGTGAGGTAGAAAGAAGTTGACTAACTTATCCAGAGACATAGCCCATCTGTGACAGAGGTTGGATTTGTACACAAGACTTTCTGGTGTCAAAGCCCAGGTGCAGTATTCATCTGCGAACACCTGGATAATGATGTCCCTAGAGTAGAAAGTTCACAGTGCAAGTAGAGAGGTAGAAACAACAGAAGATTAAGAACTTGCTCATGCTGAGAAGCTGGTCCTTTTCTCTTTCTCTCTATTGCAATACAGGAGGAAATAAGTTGCTGTTATTACAATGTCTTTTCTCAGCACACACAGAGAGTGGTGCATAATAGTGATATAGACTTTTAAGTTATATGGAACAGTCTCCATATAAAACTTCAGGAACATGACGCTTAAATTAACTTTGCGAACTGACCTGATAATCTGAGTATCATTTACAACATTATTTCTTTGGGAAAATAGCAAACTCACAAATGAACTTTAGGGTGACAATTGCAAGGTAGGGGATTGTCTTCACTATATAAGCATCAGCTATGAATACTATAAATCTAATTTGTGTGTATAGAAAGAGCTGGGTTTTGAAAATGTAAATATAAACATTTCATCTATTTAGAAACATCAGAGGCATATATCTTTTTTTCAACTTCAGAGGCTGACAGAATGGCTTTTAAATCTGTACTATAGCATTAAAAAATTGTTTCTTTGAATTACATTTCCCTATTCCAAGCAGCTAGCATCTGTCATGCAAACCACATACGGTGGCTTGGTTAGTGAAGTGATAAAGAATTATGGTGGCAAGCAACCACCTGATTCAATTCGTCATCAATCATTTAAAATGCAGCAAGCTTTGTTTTGACTGCTAGGGCCTTTGCACTAACTAGATAAACAACTGGTGTTCCCTCTTCAGGCTCACAAAACAGAGATCATCCTTAACCTTTTCTCTCAACTGCATACTCTCTCTCCTTCTAGCAAGCCTGCTTCGGTCACGTCAGTCTACCCAAATTTTCCAGAAGACATCCTTTACGCTTGTGCCTGTAATGCCCTCCTACCCCATCCCATATCCTATGTATCTTTTCTTTCTTTGCATGGAGGACCTGTTTAAATAGCAGATCTTTCCAAAAGCCTTCTCAAAGGCTGCCATGTGGAATTTCACCTTCAAGTCCCTACATCCCTGTAAGACAGCAGATTGTGGCTATGTCATCCTGCTTACCAGAAGCCACCGTGCATTCCTTCCATGAATGCGTGAATGCCTGCTCTGTGCTAAGCCCTGATATTGGCAGGCACTGAGATATAAAAGGAGTAAATCTTAGATGCTTCTAGACTGGTGAAAGATACAAATACATAAAGAAATTTATTGTAATGTAATTGGATCCAAATTATTGTTTTTTAGATATTTTATTTATTTTAAAATGGATTATGTACTCCTATGTTACAAAAGATACAGAAAGGTAAAACGGTGAATATTTTCTTTTTCCCCTTTTCTCCCAGTTATTCAGTTCCCCTCTCCAGAGGCAACCGATGTAAGCCGTTGTTGTATATCCCTCCAGGGATAATCCATGAGGATATAAATAAGTACATATGCGTATATGTATATATGTATATGCTCATAGAGAGGATTTTTTAAAAATTTTACACAGGTATTATAAAACCCAAAACAAGGTTTTGCAGTTTGCTTTTTCACTTAATTCTGATATTTTGTGTGTCATTTGATCAGTACATAAAGAACTTCCTCATTTGCTTTTAAATCTGGATACATACCATTCCACTGTAGGGATATACCGTAATTTATATAACCAAACCCTGATTGAAGAATATTTTGCTTGTCCTCAATCTTTTGCCTTTACAAACAATGCTACAGTGAATACTTTTATACATACATCATATATGTATGTGTGCATGTGTATGTGAAATTCTTCTCATCTGGACTGCCCTGCAAAGTATAAGAATGTCTATTTCCTCACACTTACCAACATGTTACCAAACTTTTGATCTTGGCTAATCTGACTTGGGAAAAAAAATCCCAGTATCTCAGTTTAGTTTCTTTAATTTCATTTCTTTTGTTATAAGTGAGACTAGGTCTCTTTTCATATTTAAGAATTGTTCTATTTCCTTTCTATGAGTTTTCTGGACACATTTGTTGTCGATTTTTCTATTGTGTTGTTGCTGTTTCTTATCAATTTGTAGGAACACTATAAGTCAAGGAAATTAAGCTTATGTGAAATGAGTTGCATATATTTTTACCTTCAGTTAATAATTGATCTTTTGAATTTGCCTTGCAGAAATTTGGGGGCTTTATAAAACTAACTCTATCAATTTCAGAATGGGTAAGAACTTTCCAGTTGTGACACAAAACATGGAAGCCTTAACTGAACTTTTGAAAGTCTATCTGGCTTTACAGTTGGAGGAGAGAAGAGAGATTATGGTTTGGTTTTGTTTGTTTCATTTCTACATTCGCATTACATATAATAGAGGGACATATGCTGAGACTAATGAGGCTACTTTAAGAAGCAGCCAGCTGATACCTGTGGTTCCAGTTATTAAGGCTGCAAAAAATTTATCCCAAAACTCAGTGCATAAAGCAACCATTTATTATGCTCACAGATTTTATGAGTCAGGGATTCGGACAGAACACAGCAGGAATGGGTTGTCTCTACTCTGGGATGTCTGAAGACTGCTTCAGTCTCAATGGAGGCTGGAATTGTATTACAAAGTTTCAAAAACAGGATGCTGGCGGGAGGAGGAGACATTATCTGGGGCTGTTGGCTGAACATCTTTGTGTTTCCTGGGCTCCCTCACAATGTGAGGGCTACATCCCAAGGGTGAATGTCACCGACAGAGAGCCAGACTGACGCTGTATCATAGGACACATAGCACCACTTCCACTGCACCCTGTCGGTCAGGTCAGTCATAAGCCTGCCCAGACTGAAAGGGGGATAAAATAGACTCTGTGTCTTGATGGATAGCGGCCAGGTTCTGGAAGAGGTATGTGACTGGAAATACCACTTTGACCTTTTCAAGAAACACAGTCTGTCACATCTGATCAGGGATCTGTCTTGTAGATCATCAGTCCACAGATGACATCAGTCTACAGGCAGGACTCACCTGGGTGACACATTGGATTAGAGGATCATGTCTGGCTTTCCTGTTACAACAGCTGAAGACGTTTCCCTACCTCAAGCTAGAGGGCAGATTCCTGAGCCACTTCTAGTGAGCCAGTCTGGGTAATGAGATTACTATCCTCTTTGTCAACTGCCTCAGGATGATACTGGTCGAAACAAGAAAATGGTCAACTCCTACTTGTCTAGGAACATTTCTTTTCTTCCTCCCTTCTGCTGGTGATTTTTCGATTCATTATTCCTTTTATCAAATAACGGGGAAGATAAGATGAACAAATTCCATCAGCCTACCTGATTATACATTGGTCACTCTGATATGGTCAGTGCTCAGAAAAAAAAAATAGATTCCATTTACCAAAGGCAGAGTGTGTGGATTATCTCTGGGTTTCAATTATCCATACTTGTTTTCTTTTGCTCTGATTAGCTTCATTGACTAATCCCATTTTTAAAAAGAATTTGCTATGAAGACTCAAATATTTCACACAGAACATATCCTGCTCAGTTCAACTAGTCAATAAATGCGGCATTTCCTCTCGCTGAAATCTACAGGGATATTTTAATCAAAAGACAAACAAAAACAAAGCTGTTGATTTATCACAATGGCTCTTCACTCAACAGAATAAGTAGCACACTAAATATGAAAACAGAGATCACACATGTCTTGAATTGAGGAACTAAGGCATAAGATCTATTTGGTACTTGACCATACTAGATCACGATGTGAAATGAAGACAATTTTACAGATAAGAGAAAGAGCTACCAAGGGGAATTGTCTTGTTTCCAAAATGGGGCATCCAGATAGTATAAGAGCAGTACTCAAGGGGCTGGCTTGGTGGCGTAGTGGTTAAGCTCACGCGTCCCTCTTCAGCAGCCCTGGGGTTCACTGATTTGGATCCTAGGTGTGGACCTACACATTGTGGAGGCATCCCACATGTAAAATAGAGGAAGATGGGCACAGATGTTAGCTCAGGGCCACTCTTCCTCAAGCAAAAAGAGGAAGACTGGCAACAGCTGTTAGCTCAGGACCAATCTTCCTCACATGCACAAAAAAAGCAGTATGCAAGGGACACCAGTATTCTATGGGTTTGTTTTAAAAATTGACACAGATAGTCAGCTGATGGGACAGGATAGCAGGGAATTCAGAACAAAGAATTGTGACGATCATTGTAGACAATGTCTGTAACACATCAGGCACTAAAAGATTGAACCATAAAGGAAACACCTCATGTCTCAAAGGGTGACCAGTGACTGTTAGCCAGATGCACTTGGGTAAAAAATACTAGGTGCATTGTATCACTTACTAAAGTGGTACATTTGCTTAGGAGGAGCAACTAGCCTAAAACAGAACGTGCCTAGGAAAAACTTAGATTCTGCTAACTGAGGAAATGGGAAGTTGAGGTCAGGCAGTGAATTTATGAAATCCTGGATCAGAAAACCACAGAGGAGGAGATTCAGGGTGTAAACCCAGTAACCTAAGAATAAGCATTGGGCCATATGCTTCCAGACCTGAGCGTATGTTTTAATTTTAAGTCCACAACCATAACTTAAAAAAGGTTACTTTTACACTGATTTCCACTTTGCTTCCTTGCAGATTGGCTTCAAAAACTGGGAAAGATCTGAATATCTACATTAGAGAAAAGATTCCAAAGAAGCTATGAAAAGACAGATTCCATGAAAATGAGGAAGGGTAGGTAGCATGTTTTAAAAGACATTGTAACACAAAAAATGTTCCTGGTGCCTGATGGACCTATCGTTTCCCTTCCAATACACCATCACTTAACTCAAATCTTCTGAAAAGATGTAGCGCCTCCTGACTTCTTTCCATATTTCAGCGCTTGCTGGAAGGGTAAGTAAGATATGACTCTCTGACAGGACTGTCACTTTGGACTTTGCAAGC
The DNA here is from genome assembly GCF_021613505.1 of Equus quagga. NCBI lineage: Eukaryota > Metazoa > Chordata > Mammalia > Perissodactyla > Equidae > Equus > Equus quagga. Next base: position 120,811,315 of record NC_060269.1, read on the forward strand.
AGCCACCACGTCATGTTTTACTGAGCAGCCACCAAGTAACGCTTTACTGCAGCCTCCTAGTAATGGATGAGGATAATTGGATACTGTCCTCGCAGCAATGAGAGCACCATGACATCTGATTTTACATTTGGTGCCCTTTTCATAACAAAAGAGACCATTACAAGATCCCTCACGTTGCCCTGAGCATGCTTTATATCTGTTGGAAAACTTAATTATAGCTTTTTACACTGATTTTGTGCCCTATATAATTCAAATCAATTTATGTTTCAGTTTTATTTTAAGATTTATACTTGGCTTTGATCTTCAGTATCACTTCCTCCTCCTCTGTCTAAGTATTTCTTCCCAACTGCAAAAAAATGTTGATAATTTCAAATTATTTTCTGGTGTAAATAAGCACATATAAATATATACATATTTTATATATATATATATATTATTTGAGTAATGTATAGGGCTTTCCTGGGCCCAACATCTTTTTAGTTTTCATATCACATTTTATGGAGCAGAGACCTATGTAAAATAATGATAACTGCTGAGGATTTACTATATCTAGACGCTGTTTAAGATTTTTTAAATATCTCATTTTTTATCTAATGTCTCATATAGATGTATAAAATGTTACTGATTTATATGTAATATCTCATTTAAGTCTCACATCAACCTTACAACACTTAAGTCTCACAGTAAATACTGTAAAAATAAATCCCAATTTTACAGATAAAGACAAGAAGGCTCAGAGAGAGAAAGTCACATGATCAAGTCACACAACAGATCATGGAGCTTTTAATCGGTATTCATGATCTTCCTTAGTCCCCTCTGCTTGAATCTTGGCAAGCCTTCTCTTTATTCATTCAAAGGTGATGGAAGTGACACTGCACCCGTTCCATCCCTTTGTTTTAAGAAGGCCTGGCAGATTCAGTTTTGTACTGTTGGGATCCCTGAGTTGCCATGTGAGAAGCCCAGTGATTCTAAGGGAGAGTTTCCTGGAAAGATGAGAAAGAGACCCTAAGCCCTCTGAGCATTTCAGCTGGGTCCAGTCTCCAGCTGACCCACCCACTAAATTTTACACAAGTGACCCCAACAGCCAACCCCAGCCCAGCTTACAGACTGGTGAGTAAATAGAATGATTATCATTTTAAGCCAACAACTTTTGGGTGGTTTTACACAGCCAATAGATAACCCAAACTCTAGTAAATATTAGATGTTTGATAAATATTTGTTGGTACAACTGATGGAAATGATAATGCCAGGATCCTTATCCTCAAGGCACTTAAACTCCGGGGTGAGAGACAGTGTAATAAACTCACGGTAAACTAGAGTGAGATGAATGCCACGACAGAGTTAACACGACACGACTGAAGCACTATGGACACCCCAGCCCCGATTAGGGAGATCAGGAAGACTTCCCAGAGAGTTGATAACTGAACAAAATTCTGAAAGGAAAGTAGGAGTTAACCAGAAAAACAAAAAAGAAATAAGAGCCTTCCTCTGTATCTCCACCACATCTAGACCAGTCTCTTATTCATAAAGAAAGAAGGAAGGAAGGAATTAATAAGATTTAAAGTCCTCAGTCTAAAAAGAGTTTAAAGTGACTAAGATTGTGTAAGGGACAGAAGCCAAGTATGCTTCCTCTTAAGCATATCAGGCTCCAGCCCTCAACCTTGCAAGATCTTCAGCCAAATCACTGCTTCCTCTGGCCTAAGCAGAAAATTTCCTCCAGTAAAGGAAGTATGTGTTAAGAGAATGTAGACTGTAGTCATTCTCTATACACTGCATTACTGAATGCTATTGTGCCCTCATTTGTGATGTTAGATTCTCTCTAGAAGGAACCATGGAGATATCACTGCTGACCTTCAAGAGTTTATTATCTGAAAAGACTTTAAAATCAGAATTAAAATCATGAATCACGGTTACACGACGGAGCTTCATATTTCATGTTAGTACCAGATCATTAGATAAAACTTTTCCCCTCTAAGGATATCACCTGATCTCATTTGGTATGGCTGTTCTTTTACTTTTATATTTTACTTTTATGTTTCCCACTAGTCAATATCAATTTGGAGTTATAAATATACTCACAAAATGAGAAAAAAAGTTAATTGATTTCAAACTATTATAAAAAGCATTTGACTTCAACTGACTATTAAAGGAGGGACTGTTGAGAATGTACTCAGTGTTTGTCGAGTAAATAAATAAAAAACAGGAGCTGGGCCGGTGGTGCAGCAGTTAAGTTTGCACGTTCCACTTTGGCGGCCCAGGGTTGGCTGGTTTGGATCCCAGGTGCGGACATGGCACCGCTTGGCAAGCCATGCTGTGGTAGGTGTCCCAAATATAAAGTGGAGGAAGATGGGCACGGATGTTAGCTCAGGGCCAGTCTTCCTTAGCAAAAAAAGAAGAGGGTTGGAGGCAGATGTTAGCTCAGGGCTAATCTTCCTCAAAAAAATAAAATTAAATAAATAAAAAACAAGAGAGGTTATTGTACTGGCAGACCAAGAGAGAGAAGGCATTCACCAAGATATGGGGATTAGACAAGATGTGAGTGATGTCCCGCCATACTGATGTCAGACAAAGTGGACAAGAAGTTGATTAAAAGAAGGGAGCAAAAGAAACAATATGGTCCTTGGAATGAATGGCTTTGAGTGATGATAGTCTTAACAGCAGTGAACCAAAAAGAAAACGAGGGCTTGAGATGAAGGTGGCTGCAGGTTTTGCAGGGTTCCCTTCAGAATTTGTGGATGAGAGAATCAGAGAAGAAGACATGCTCCCTACAAACAGCTTGTTCCCAAGAAGAAAAGAGGAAGTTACCCTTAATATCTCCTTCAAAAGTCACTATTGAGGTTTAGTCTCTCCTCTTCCCCTGGGGATGACTGAGTGATGGTTTCCAGACAACCAAAAGTTGTTCTTATGGAGACCTTTCCCTCACGGAAGGAAACACCAGCCAAGGGAATGGATACTTTCCCCACTAACATTCCCTAGTTGTTTGTTTGTTTTTTCCTGTAATGCCATTTGGGTCTGAGATGAAGCAGAAGAATGGCTACCCTCTCGAGGAAAGAAAACAGTGGCTATTAAGCAGCAGTCCTCTCCCTCACTTTGTAAGGCAACTACCAACACTAACTGCCCATCTTTAGAGTATTCTTGTGAGACAGAGAGGTAAACGGAGTTAGAACACTGAGAATTCAATCCCAAGGCCCCGCTGTACTCGAGGTTGCAAATTGATCCCAGATCTAATTGCCTTCTATTTTAGGTTGAGTCTCCCCAGAGCAGTGCCTGAGCTGAGGATTGAGGCGGAAGTGCCTTATTCGGAAGTTCGCTCCAGAGAAACCAGTTATGGAGTAGGGGAAGGAGGGAAAAAAAAAGAGGAAAAAGCCAAGAAAGGGTGCAATTTCAGATGGAGTCCAAGACTCAGACTAACCCACAGGGTCATTCAAGGACTCTAATTCTGTAAATATGAAAATACATGTAAATTTCAACCGCCCCAGCTTAAACTTCATTTGGTTGACTATCAGAGCCTTTGCAAAAACATAATTATGAATTATGTATGTACTACAGCTAGTTCCAAGTACATTTCTGCACCATAAGCTTCTTAATTTAAGTCGGAACATTGTTTTTACAATATGTTGCATCAAACTAATATATGATTTTACGTTACCATTATAAAAACAAATAATTTTAAATGACTCAAACTTAAAGAAAATTTTAAGTACAGTACAATTTTTTTTCTGAATTATTTGACATTAAGTTGCTGACCTAATTCCCCAAGATTCCTAATACTTCAGTGTGCACTTCCTACAAAAGGATATTCTTCTACACAACTATAATACAACCATAGAAATCAGGAAATTAATATTGATACATTGCTACCATCTAGTCCTCAGATCCTTTCAAGTTTCACCAATTGCCCCAAGGTCCTTTAGAGAAAAAGTAGCTTATTTAGGATCACGTGTTACATTTATTTGTCATGTCTTTTTAGCCACCTTCAGTCTGGGACAACCCTCAGTTTTTCCTTGAATTTCATGACTTTGACACTTTGAACAATCCAGGTATTTTGTAGATGTCCCTCCTTAGCGTTTCTCACGTTAATGTCCTCTTCTCCAAATCCATAACCAATGGCTTTTTCTTTTTCTTCTTTCTTATTTGATTACCGCAGAAGTTCCTAACTGGTTTCTCTGGATTCAGTCTGACTTTGCCTATCCTCTAGACCACTGTCTGAGCGAATGTTCTAAAACAGAAGTCTATTCTTCCCCAGATTACAAGACTTTAATATTCTACCCTCCTCTTAAAAATTCAACATCAAATTAGGGCAATCGAAAGTTTCAGTTTTACCCAGTAATCCAATCTTGCAAAATGGTATGTGATCAGAAATGAATCCAGGTATCTTTATACAACATTTAAATATTTTAGGTGAAGATCTCTTAACTTGCACAACTGCTATCAATTCCTTATTTTTACCCATACCACTCCATTCTTGACAAGAGTATCTCATCCAAAAAAAAGAAGACAATGTAATCTGCAGTTATAGTACACTCTTAATCTTGTCCATTCTGTGTTTTTGGTTTCAAAGCCTGGACTACCATCATAAACACCACAACAGGTCCTAATATCAGCAATTTTTAGCAACTTTCCATTACACAGTGTGCACTTTGTCATCTGGAAATGAAGAATCAATCCTGCCCCAGCTATGGGAGTTGAACCAGCAAAGTCATCCAAGGGGAGTGGCATTATGGATATGAGAAGGTTTTCTTTTGTTATGTGAAAATACTTTTCAAATATTTCAACCTGAAATATCTCCTCAGTGTAACCAGTTCTGGTGCAGCGGCCTACTGTAGTTAGTGCTTTCTTTTGTCTAACTAACAGACTAAAAAGTGTCCTGAAAAACCACCTTACTGTTGATTTTTGTTTGGCAAAATTAATTCTTCAATAAAATTACACTCTGAGATAAAATGGACATAACTCTATCTTATGTAGATAAAATTAAATTTATAAATATTTATAATTAATTTTAAGAGACTGGAAGACCCTGATCTATAACTTCATAACATTTTGAAAGGTAAGAAATTTTCAGTCCTTATTTTACACATGATAAAATAGGAGCGTCTTGAATCATGATTAGTTGTAAATTTTATTCAAAACTTCTTTTTACAAAGCAATCAAATCTTTTTGCATACTAGAATTTACCATGTAAATTTACTATATAAAATATTAGTGAATCAAAAATAAATGATTAAACTCACCTTCCATTATGTTTGACATCAAAGAGCTACAGGATAAAAAGTTCATTGTTGTGATATCCTTACAGATTTTTAATGATCTATTGATATTTTCTCTTCTTTATGGAATCATTTGTCTACTTCATTTACTTCATCAAATCATTCTAAAAATGATCATTATCCAATAAACTGAATAGGCGTATAGGTTTACATTTCAAATATGTTTTTAATAGTTTATATACTAGTTAAATTGAATATAAGAAGAAATTATCTCACAATTCATTTCCAATGCAGTATTTGCAGATTGAGGACATACACTTTTTGACAAAATGACTCCATTTTTTTAAGCCAATCACAAGATAATGCCTCAAAAACTTTAACAAACATAATAAACCCTGCATCACTTTGCCACTCAGGAAAATTTCCAACAACACTCTATTTTTCGGTTTATAACATAAGGAAATATTTATGAAAGCAAATCTTTCATTCATTTATTCATTTAAGTGCTGATTGATGATTTCTATATGGTCAATTAACTATTAGATTTATATGTGTTGTTTATGTTTGTATCTCTAAAGGTAAAATATAGAATCAAAATCATTATCCAGAAATAAAGGAAGAGGAGGTGAAATAATTATGAAATAAAAAACCTTGAAGTAAAAGGATTAGATGTGAGTTATTTCAGTAGGCTAGCAAAATTGATTAAAACAATCCTGTAACTAATCTGAGAGTTTTACTCCAACCATTTAAATACTAATCAAAAGTCACTAGTGGCAGACAGAGAGACGCTAGCCAACTTCTCCTTTAATGAAGGACTCAGTGTCCAGCTACGGGGAATGTGCTCATCAGACAGCCTCCAGCTCTCAGCTCCGTCTGGGTCTACTTCAGCTGCAGAGACCCACCTCAGGGAAAATCACACCCTCCCAGGACAGCTCACATCCAATAATTTCACAAAGCAGGGGTCCAAAGCTTGAGCCATTTGGAAAGAGAAAAGAACAACCCTGACGGAATTTAGATGCTCCAGATATTCCCAGTGAGTTAGCTGAGGCTTCAGACCTTGTTACTGTACAACTTCTTCCTTTGTCCAATCCTGCTTCTTCACCCATTTTTAGAGTCGTTGATCCCTACAAAGTATCTTGTATCTCAAACCCTACCTCAGCTTCTGCTTCCAGAGAACCCAAACTGTGACAACTCCTTTAATGAACAAGGAAAATAGCCAGGCTTAGTCAAATCTAGTGTCATCAGAGATGGTATTGTAAAAATGTGGCAAAGAGAACTGGATTGGGAATGGAAATTAAGAGGCCTGGACACAAGATTGACCTTTATTGCTACCTTAGTTTGTGGACTCTCTCAAATTGCTGAAGACCTGGGGGACTGCTTATTCAGTTGTCAAATTAGGAGACTCGCTGATGATCTCAGTGCCCCTTCCAGACCCACCACACTAAACTAAACGAGGAGTTCCCAAACGCCTCCCAGTGGGCTCAGCCCAGTCCATTTTAAAGTTTTCACTAACCTGTGAAAAAAAGGAGAAACAAGGGGCAAAGAAATGAATTTTTCAGAGTTAAATTTACTCAATTTGTTTTCTTTTGTTTTTTAATCAATTCCTTTCTCCATTTATTGATTGATTGATTGATTGATTGATTGATTTTAGGGTCTGTTAAAATAGCCTTTCTTTTGGAAATGACGAGGTCAGTAGGTAATAGTACTTTTTCTTTTTGGTTTTGTTTTGTTTTTAATGTTTTATAGGCAAAATCAAAGTTCTCAGCATTCACCCAGGCTACCCCTGCACTATTATTTTAAAATTCTACTGAATGACAAAACTCATCATAAGCCACCAATCTCAATATTTCACTGCAATTATTTGCCTTTAATTGATACTGATACACAAAAATGAATTAGGGAGAATAGCAAGCTTGGATTCATGTTTCATGACCTATGTTTTGCATAAGTTTACATACAGTTCTGGTAGACTTTTGAATTCTAGAGAGGATGGTACTTGAACATAAATTCCCATTACTGAAACTCTCCTCTCAAAAATTCCCACTTTTTGGCCATCCCTGTATCTTCTTTGGAGAAATCTCTGTTCAGATCCTTCGCCCATTTTTTAATTGGTTTGTTGGGTATTTTGCTGTTGAGCTGTATGAGTTCTTTGTACATTTTGGATATTAAACCCTTATCTGATATATGGTTTGCAAATATCTTCTCCCAGTTCTTAGGTTGTCTTTTCATTTTGTTGATGGTTTCCTTTGCTGTGCAGAAGCTTTTTAGTTTGATGTAGTCCCATTTGTTCATTTTTTCTTTTGTTTCCCTTGCCTGGTCAGACATGGTACTTGAAAATATGCTGCTAAGACCAATATCAAAGAGCATTCTGCCTATGTTTTCTTCTAGAAGTTTCATGCTATAATTAACAAGACAGGAAACAAGTGTTGGAGAGGATGTGGAGAGAAGGGAACCCTTGTTCACTGCTGGTGGGAGTGCAAACTGGTGCAGCCACTATGGATAACACTATGGAGTTTCCTCAGAAAATTAAGAATACATCTACCATATGATCCAGCTATCCCACTGCTGGGTGTTTATCCAGAGGAATTGAAAACACAAAGGCATAAAGATACTTGCACCCCTATGTTCACTGCAGCATTATACACAATAGCCAAGACTTGGAAGCAACCTAGGTGCCCATCAAGGGACAAATGGATAAAGAAGACGTGGTATTTATACATGATGGAAAACTACTCAACCACAAGAAATGATGAAATCCAGCTATTTGTGACAACATGGATGGACCTTGAGGGTATTATGCTGAGTGAAACAAGTCAGAGGGAGAAAGTCAAATACCGTATATCTCACTCATAAGTAGAAGATAAAAACAACAACAAACAAACACATAGCAATGGAGATTAGATTGGTGGTTACCATAGGGGAAGGGGGGAGGGAGGAGGGCAAAAGAGGTGATTAGGCTCACATGTGAGGGGCTGGTCTATAATTAATTTTTGGGTGGTGAACATGATGTAATCTACACAGAATTCGAACTATATTATGATGTACATCCGAAAAAAAGAAAGAAAGAAAGATAAAAAAATTCCCACTTTTTTCCCTCAAAATTCTAGGCTTATTCACTTTAAGAAAAAAAGAACAAAAAATACTAGAATAAGAGGTCCCAAGATTTCCATTCCTTAGCTCTTTGACTTTGTCTCTCCAAAATTACTAAGAGCGTAAAGGACGCTTTTCCCCGTCCTCCTTCACTTATCTCAAAAAATGCCTTGTTAGCAGCAACTATCATCTACCCAAATCTAAAACCCTCCTCCTTCTTTTTATTTATTTATTTTTATTGTCTTTTTCTTTTATTGTGGTAACATTGGTTTATAACATTGTATAAATTTCAGGTGGACACTGTAATATATTTTGATTTCTGTGTAGATTACATCATGTTCACCACCCAAAGACTAATTACAATCAATCACCACACCACTGTGCCTAATCACCCTTTTCTCCTTCCTCCCTCCCCCTTTTCCCTCTGGTAAGCACCAGTCCAATCTCTGTTGCTATGTGATTGTTGTTGTTTTTATCTTCTATTTATGAGTGAGATCATATGGTATTTGACTTTCTCCCTCTGACTTATTTCACTTAGCATAATACCCTCGAGGTCCATCCATATTGTCACAAATGGCCAGATTTCATCATTTCTTATGGTGGGTAGTGTTCCATTGTGTATATATACCACATCTTCTTTATCAATTCATCCCTTGATGGGCACCTAGGTTGCCTCCAAGTCTTAGCTATTGTGAATAATGCTGCAATGAACATAGAGGTGCATGTATCTTTAGGCATTTGTTTTTTCATGCTCCTTGGATAAATACCCAGCAGTGGAACAGCTGGATCCTATGGTAATTCTATTCTAAATTTTTTGAGCAATTGTCATACTGTTTTCCATAGTGGCTGCACCAGTTTGCACTCCCACAGCAGTGTGTGAGGATTCCCTTCTCTCCACATCCTCTCCAACACTTATTGTTTCCTGTCTTGTTAATTATAGCCATTCTGATGGGAGTGAAATGATATCTGATTGTAGTTTTGATTTGCATTTTCCTGATAGTTAATGCGGTTGAACACCTTTTCATGTGCCTTTTGGCCATCTGTATATCTTCTTTGGAGAAATGTCTGTTCAGATTTTTTACCCATATTTTAATTGGGTTGTTAGTTTTCTGTTGTCGAGTTGTGTGATTTCTTCGTGTATTTTGGATATTAACCCCTTATCTGATATATGATTTGAAAACATCTTCTCCCAATTGTTAGGTTGTCTTTTTGTTTTGTTGATAGTTTCCTTTGATGTGCAGATGCTTTTTAGTTCGATGTAGTCCCATTCGTTTATTTTTTCTATTGTTTCTCTTTCCTCGTCTAACATGGTTACTGGAAAATATGCTACTAAGACTGATGTCAAAGAGTGTACTTCCAATGTTTCCTTCTAGAAGTTTCATGTGTTATATTCAAGTCTTTAATCCATTTTGAGTTAATTTTTGTGTATGGTGTAAGATAATGCTCCACTTTCATTCTACTGCATGTGACCGTCCAGTTTTCCCAACAATATTTATTGGAGAGTTTCCTTTCTCCATTGTGTATTCTGGGCTCCCTTTTGAAAATTAGCCATCCGTGGATGTGCGGGTTTATTTTGGGCTCTTGATTCTGTTCCCCTGATCTCTATGTCTGTTTTTGTGCCAGTATCATGCCATTCTGTTTACTATAGCTGTGCAGTATATTTTGAAATCAGGGAATGTGATGCCTCCAGCTTTGTTCTTTCTTCTCAGGATTCCTTTGTCTATTTGGGGGTCTTTAGTTGTTCCATATAAATTTTAGGATTTGTTGTTCTATTTCTGTGAAAAATGTTGGAACTGTGCTAGAGATTGCACTGAATCTGTAGATTGCTTTATGATGGATGGACATCTTAACTATGTTAATTCTTCCAGTACAAGAACATGGAATATCTTTCCATTCCTTTGTGTCTTCTTCAACTTCTTTCAACAACTGTTCATAGGTTTTTATGTACAGATATTTCACCTCTTTGGTTAAGTTTATTCCTAGATATTTTATTCTTTTTGTTTCAATTGTAAATGGAATTGTATTCTTAATTTATCTTTCTGTTACTTCGTTGGTAGTGTATAGAAACGCAACTGATCTTTGGATGTTGATTTTGTACCCTCCTCCTTCTTCATAGTCAATTTGACATAGTGTAACAAAAAAATCAGTGGATTTATGGGATTTATGAGAGTGCCAATTGATATTGTGAATAATATTGTGATAATGTTTTAACAAGCACATTTTATAGTGTAAATCAATCCTCAGATATGTATTGTCCTACCTCAGTGACTAGTCTCCTTACTTTCATTCATGCCAGCTGGTGACTTCCTGCCCCTCTCTTTCTTATCCACAAAAGCAAGTCTTCTTTCTCCACCTTTCTCTTGTCTTTGGGCAGTTTCCTCAAGTGTGCCTCCCTTGTCTCCATTTCAGCGTTGTCTTCTCTCCTGGATTCTGTTGTTAGCACTTGGCTTTATCTCAGCAACAGTATGGCTCTGCATGTGCTCTGCTGCTACTTACTCCCCTGGCTCTCTACTGCATGCCCCTCAGCTGCGATTTTCCCCACTTTCACCTCCAACACTCTTTTTTTAAAAGATTGACGCCTGAGCTAACAAATGTTGCCAATCTTCTTCTTCTCCTCAAAGCTCCCCAGTACATAGTAGTATATTCTAGTTATGAGTGCTTCTGGTTGTGGCATGTGGGATGCTGCCTCAGGATGGCCTGATGAGCAGCGCCATGTCCGCGCCCAGGATCCAAACCAGTGAAATCCTGGGCCACCGAAGCAGAGCGTGCAAACTTAACCACTCAGCCACGTGGCCAGCCCCTCCCACAATCTTTTAAGTGTTTTACTAAATGAATCTTTACTCTCCTTTTCCTGTCCTGTTTCCTTTCTTTAAAAAAGTTTAGCTTGAGGCTGATGAACCCCTAAGGATCGAACCTACTGTTTCAGGTCCTCATTCCAACTGCTGCAGAAACTGACAAGGTATTTGGCACCATACTTTCACTAAGGATTTCACTGGAAAGAGGGTAAGTTTTTTTTTTGAAAGGGGCAATGGCTGTGTGCTTCGCTAAAAACATAAATATCTGGAGCTTCCGCCTGTTGAATGCTCATGTAGGTTTCTCCTTCTCCATAAAGGCTCTCTCTGGCAATTTTCTTCATCTAAAGCAGATACTGAACAAAAGAAATTTTTACATTTATTTAAACCAGAAGTATAGGTAATTATGGTAGTCCATTTACTTCTGATCTATTTAAATATTATTTTTTCTCTTCGTTGGTGACATCTCATCATAATCAGACCCATAATCTTACCTTTTGCCCCACCCCTGGGTCAGGGTTGGGAACCTTTGCTCCCTCTCAGAGATTTCTGCCACCTTTCAGCTTGGGCACCAGAGGCTTGCCCAGAGGCTTTGGAGGTTTGGAGATAGCAATGCCAAAGCTTGCCATGCCCCAGCTAGTGAGTCCAGGTTTCTCTCCCAATGATACTTTTATCCGTGAGATGACCATATCAATTATACTCACAAATCCTGTGTGGTGCTATTTGTGTTGCAAGAGCTGGAGGGAAAGGTGAGATATGATACAGTCTTCTTGACATTTTAGACTAATTTTTCAGTTCCTTAGGAATAATCTAAGACAGTGCAGTAGAAGTGCTCCTTCTTGTAAAAGAAGTATAACATTAGAAACCTGGATAACCACACAACTGTTGGAAAGACCAAATATAATGTAAGTAAACACATTTTGTAAATTTTAAACACTAAAGAAAATAAACACTAAAGAATATAAAGAAACAGTAAAATTATACCATAAAACTGAGGACAGAGGTAGAGCTTGTTTCTGGAAAGAGACAAGGATACATCTTCCCGTAAACTGGAGGGAAAGATGGTTGGTAAAGCTACGGACACATTTTAACGGTGAGAGAAGAGACTGGAGATAATGCATTTCAGAAAACTTTTGTCTTCTTCCTGCTGTAGTAAATGAAGTTGTCTGCTGCTTTGGAAGTGGGCTTATTGTTTCAGGGTCAGTAAAAAAATTTCACAGTGACCACTGGGGAGAACACAGTAGGAAATAGATTTTTTTCTCACACCTATCACCAACAGTAGTCTGTCAAGAAAGGAAAAGTAAAAACAGCTGACTTTCCTCTCAAAATATTGCAGGAACACTCTTTAATGATCTTCTTTTAGGTCAGAGAATATGTGGTAGGCCAAGCAATTTCTATTAGTGATTCTGTGTAGACGGTTTTGTTTATGAAATATACATTAGAGGAAATGATTTTTCTCCCTTTAGAGTCTAGACTGAAGGCACCGTAGACTGGTGCCTTTAAATATATGGAAACTAGTTATGTTTATTTAATGAGTTAGAAAGTCTCATAACTCTTAAGGCTTATATTTAATTTGTATCTCTAAAATGTTTTCTTATAAACAAGAATAAACATATAATCTCTTTTCTGCAAACCATAAGCTATTTATTCAGAACAGAGAAAGATATTTGAACATGTTGATTTTAGTGTAGTTTTAAAATACATGACTGGGCTATGCACAGAGAGCATGCTTTTGATACCATACTCAATTTCAACCCCTCCAGCTCACTTATTCTTCCCATACCTGCTTTTTAGGAGTATTCTTGTTAACAATCAGGCTCAAAATCTTTAGCAATACCATTTTCTCCCTATAGAAACATAAGTGGAAAGTCTGGAGGTTATCAGGGCCTTAGAAGGAGGTCCTGTTGGTAAAGGACCAGGACTCAGAACTCCTCTGTACTTGGTCTACATAGCACAAAGGGAAGTTGTAACAAATGGGAGAGGTGGACACAATCCATCCAGATCATTTTTATTGGGTTATAATTGTTTGGTCAATAATTTTTCTTAGTTTATAGAATATTCAATTAAAGACAAACATTGGAATTAGCCTAAATGTCTTTCAATTTTAAAAAATAGTTACATATTATGGAACAGCATGTCCATGCAACCACTAAATATATGGAAGGTCTACATGGACTGAAATGGAAGACGATCACAAAATATTAAGCTAAAAAAGCAAGTTGCATAACAAGACACAAAGTAAAATCTTGTTTTTATAAACCAACAAAAGTCAAGTGTATGCATTTGTGTTTACATGGGGAACAAAAATATTTTGGAGGGTACACAACAAACAAACTTAACAGTGGTTACTTCTAGGAATAGAATTAGGTGGATCAGAGAAACTTTCACTCTTATTATGTAGATATCTACATTGTTTAAATTTTTGCATAAATAATAAATTAGATTTGTAATTAAACAAAAGCAATACAATTTTTTAGTAGAAAGAACATTTATTGAAGACAAGAATAATCTTCAATTTTTATACATTGCTGATTTTCTTATAAAAACAGCAAATACTTATTTGTGGTAATTATTGACTAAATTATAATTCTTCTCTTCTATTATTGTCATGTAGATGTGTCCAGCATACAATGTACAGTTCGGCTTTTTTTTTTTTTTTTTGGAGGAAGATTAACCCTGAGCTAATATCTGCTGCCAATCCTCCTCTTTTTGCTGAGGAAGACTGGCCCTGAGCTAACATCTGTGCCCATTTTCCTCTACTTTACATGTGGGACGCCTACCACAGCATGGCATGCCAAGTGGTGCCATGTCGGCACCCAGGATCTGAACGGGCAAACCCCGGGCTGCTGAAGCGAATGTGCACACTTAACCGCTGTGTCGCTGGGCCGGCCCCCTCTGCTTCTGTTTTCATTGCAACTTCAAACTGTCTACTTGGAAGGATTTAAGGCTAGATAATCTAGTTGGAAAGTGTCTATGTCTTGCAACTCAAAGGTCTGGCTGATAAGGAGGAGCAGCAGCAACAACTGATAGTTTGGTAGAAATGCAAAATCTTATGCTTCACCCCAGATCTATTGAATCAGAATCTGCATTTTAACAAGATTCTCCAGGGAATTCACTTTCCCGTTAAAGATGGAGAAGCACTGCTCCAGAGGACTCATCTTGATTCCATAACAAGTATCTGCAATTCCATAACAAGTATCTTATTTTTATTCAGATCATATGTTTATGGAGGGCCTGGAAAGGTGGGGTCAGAAAAGACTAATAGAGATGAAGAGGGTGAAAGCCTTTGCTTCATCCTCATATTGCCTTTCTAGAGTTCATGGCTCCAATCACTTCCTTTATTTGAAGTCACCTCAGAACAGGTAAGATCACAGAAGAGCACAAATCAGAGTATATGACTCTACTCATAGGCAGATAGAAAACAGCGTGATCCCCTGTGGTTTTTGCCACTTGAATTGAAATCAGCTATTAAAAGATACGCTACATGTGGAATGTGTTGTTTGTATAAACATTTATTTATTCACATTTAAATGAAAGGTCAGAAGGTAAAAGTCAGTTTGAAATGAAATGTGGTCAGAGTGAAATAAGTATTGTTGGGCTATTAAATGGAAAAAAATGCACATACTAGAAGTGCTATTTTCTGAGTGTATTGGAAAGATGAAACACATTGTAATAAAATAAAAGACAAAGATGTTTTAGCAATAGCATTGGGCACTGTCACCTCACTCATTTATTATTTTTCTATTGATTTATGCCCCACTATATTAAAAAATAATGTGAAGTAACGTTGCCTGTCAACTTGTAGACAGTAAAAGCTTTTGGAATAACTGAGGGAATAAATGCAAGCCTCTTTTGAGTATGGAAACTTCCATTTCCTATAATATTAGATGTTAGATACCCTGAAAACTCTTCTCCACCTGTGAATAGAAATGCTGGGTAAAATATAACATGTACTTTTAAATTCAAAGCTGTACTAGCAAAATTTAAATGAAATCCCCAGCTTCCTAATGCAAAGAGGTCATTGAAAAGCAAAGTGGTAAGCACAAGAACTTGACTCAGGAGCCTTGGGGAAATTGTTGCTGTCAATAACCTAGAGTCTCACAGGCAGACAGGTGACAACCTGTGCAAAATGAAAACTTGGAACTGATATCGCCCACAAAATCAGGACATTCAGAAGACTACGTCCTCATTGAAAGGATCAGCTTTAAAAATACCTGCACCAGCACAAGGAGGAAATTATGAACTGTGTGTCCAGATACCAGGGCTCTGGGTGGAAAGATTAGTTTCCTGTAAAAAGTTATAATCCTGGGCCAAAGATCTCAAGTTATTGGAGTTCAGTTTCAACCACTTATGTTTTCTGAGAGAGTAGAAATTAAAATAAAGTGTTCTTGGGCTAATGATACCCCTAGCGTTTCCGGTGAAAACAAATTTAAATCTTCTATTGATAAATTATCTCTCAATACAAGATTCACAAGACTCCCATGGATGAAACCTCTGACGACATGAAAGTCAGCAGGAAAAAGGGCAAAAACATTAGATGTAACAACTACTAGATATAGACGATAAAATAAGTAGGGCAAAATGATGAGAGACACAAATAAAAAAATATAGTAAAGATTAAGTTACACTGAAAAAAGAACAAGTAGGTAAGAAAAAGTACCAAATAGAATATCTACAAATGAAAAATATAATTACTGAAAGATACAAGAGAAGCTTCATTGGATGAATTAAATATTAGCTTAGCCACAGCCAATGAAATAATTAATGATCTTGAAGGGATTATTCAGCATCTGCCCCCCAAAAGTAAAATAAGAGAAAATATGAAAAAGGAATTAAGAGTCTAAGATAAATCTAATAGGTGTTACAGAGGATGAGAATAGAGAGAACGGGGAAAAGACAATATTCTTAGAAATAATACCTGAAAAATTCCAAGAATTGATGAAAGACACATTTTTATTATTCTAGATTCTCAAAGAAGGTATAAAGAAAAATAAATCAACACCTATACACATTGCAGTGTAACCATAGAATTTAAGATTACGGAAAAGATTTTAAAAGCAAGCATTCAGATTATTACAAACAGATAATAATAAAACAGTAGACTTTTTTCAGTGGAACAGTATCAGTACAGAGTTGAGAGAATAGAGCTGTAAGGTATTATTCTCTACACAGCTGAAATATCGTTCAGGAGTGAGGATGAAATAAATTTGGATAAGCAAAGGCCGAGTTTACCACTAACAGCTTGTCGTTTTACCTTCTTTTTACGAAGTAATAAAGGCTTTAAATTTTGGAAAGAAGAAACATGAACCTAGAAAAAAGAAGTAAATGGCAGAAAGCATTGTAAGGAAGACAATATATAAATGATAATGATTATGTAGAATAATAACAGTAACGTCCAATATGGGGAATACAAATACCAGGGAGAACTGAATCGCTGAACGACTGCAGCCTATAAGCTGGAAGATAGTACCCAGAACTAAGCATTCTAAGGTCTTTGTATTGTTCTACAGAAGAGGAAAGATACTGATCATCTATAAACATAAACTTCAAACTGTTTCAATCACACGTCATATTACAATGCTAAAGTAAGTTAAAACATAGGGGCATGGATAACAGCCAAATCAGTAGAAGGGAAAAATGAGAATAAAGAAAATTTGAATAATACAAAAGGCATAAGGAAAGAGAGAGAGGGAAAAAGATGTAAACAAAAATAGAAATTGGAAAATACTCAAGATGATGGGCAAAAGAATCCTTAATTCTGGAGATATAAGGTGTTTGAAGGTAACAGAGATCTGTGCCCAACCATCTATCCTTACCCCCACACACCTATCGCAGACAGAGTTTGGGATAGAAAGTGGCACCTTGTCTAACATTTCTTCCAGCCCTATCTTAGAGGGTTCTTTTTATTGCAAGCAATATTCATAAACTCTCAATAATTTAAAGAAAATCACATTTTATTAGAACAGTCTGGTATAGTTTACGGATTAAAAAAAAATAGGAGCTAAACTCTTTGCTCTCAGAAAAAACAGGGAGAGAGTGAGAACAGCCAGTTTCTTTATGGCTGTAGAACCAGAATGAATGATCCCCCATCCTTGTTTCACTTCTCTCAGGCTTCAAATTACCAGTCTGATTGGCCCAGGGGGCGGATAATTTGATTAATAGATGCACCAGGAAAACAAGCACATGGGCAAAGCAAGCGGGATGGGCAGAGTTCCCCAAAGGAAATAAAGGTGTTGTGACTAAAAGAAGGAAAAAGAAATCTAAACTGGAAAAAAAAATGACTGGAGGTGATTTGACTGTATCTGCTAGACTTTTGTCCAAGGATAGCAACAATTATTGTATGATCTTTGACTCAAGGGGGGTATACATTTCTTGAAGAGTTATTAAATTCTTTCTCTTTCTCCTTAAGCATTTAGACCAGTGATCACAAATCAAATGACTGCTGGCATCAGACAAGTCAAGGAAACAAGCAAAGCAGTATTGGAATATAATGATGAATGGAAACAAACTCTCAGCGTCAGGAACAAAGTAGGAGATGGGAGGTAAAGGAAAACTGGAGAGCCCTGGAAGCAGTGGTTACTCAGCTCGAGCTGACAGTTGCCATGCAGAAATGCAGGCTAGATCTTTTGCAAGAAAAATCGAGTCAGGAATTTATGCAAAATAGCCAGATTTTTAAATATTGGCCACCAATTCAATTTTTAAAATGCTATGCGAATCAACACCAAGCAGACCAATCAAACACAGTCGCAGGACCAATTCTGCTTATGGACCATCCATGGATTGTGGCTTGTGGATCAGTGACTTGTGGATAATATTGTCTGCAAGAGAATGGGAGGGAGTTATGAGAGTCCGTACTTCCAATTCCTTCCTCTTTTGGGCTATTATCTGCTATACATTTTACTTTTATATGTATTATAAATCTTACAGTAAAACGCTGCCATGTTTGCTTTAAACAGTTAATTATCTTTTGGAGAGCTTAAAAATAGTATCTTTGTAAAGTAGTATCTTTTATTTGTACCATTATTTTTACTATTTCTGAAGCTCCATTTTTTTTTGATAGACTTTATTTTTTAGAGAAGCTTTAGATTCACAGCAAAATTAAGCAGAAAGGACACAGATTTCCTATATGCCATGCCCCACACAAGCACAGCCTTCCCCACCATCAACATCCCCCCCAAGAGTGGTACATTTGTTTTAACCGATGAACCTACGTTCGCACATGATTATTACCTGAAGTCCAGAGTTCACATTAGGGTTCACTCTTGGTAGTGTACATTCTATGGGCTTGGACAAATATATAAGGACATGTAAGGACCCCTTATAAGGTCACACAGACTAGTTTCACTGTCCTAAAAATCCTCCGTGATCTACCTACTCATCCCTCCTTTCTGCCTAATCCCTAGCCACCACTGATCTTTTTACTGTCTCCATAGATTTGCCTTTTCCAGAATGTCATATAATTGGAATCATAAAATATGTAGCCTTTTCATGTTGGCATCTTTCACTTAGCAACATGCATTTAAGTTCCCTCCATGTCTTTTCATGGTTTCATAGCTCATTTCTTTTTAGCACTGAATAATATTTCACTGTGTGGATGTACCACAGTTTATCCATTCATCTGCTGAAGAACGTCTTGGTTGCTTTCTAGTTTGGGCAATTATGAAAAAAGCTGCTATAAACATCTGTGTGCAAGAGTTAGTGTAAACATAAGTTTTCAACTCATTTGGGTAAACACCAAGGAGCACCATTGCTGGATCATATGGTAAAAGTGTGTTTACTTTTGTAACAAACTGCCAAACTATCTTCCAAAGTGGTGGTCCCATCTTGCTTTCCCATCAGCAGTGAATGAGAGTCCTACTGCTGCTTATCTTGAATTTGGTGTTGTCGGTGTTTTGGATTTTGGTCATTCTAATAGCTGAGTAGTGGTATCTCATTGTTGTTTTAATTTGCAATTCCCTAATGATATATGACATTGAGCATCTTTTCATATGCTTATTTGCCATATGTATATATTCTTTGATAAGGTGTCTGTTAAAATCCTTTGCTCATTTTTTAATTGGGTCATTTGTTTTCTTATTGTTGAGTTTTAAGAGTCCTTTGTTTACTTTGGATAACAATCCTGTACAAGATATGTTTTTTGCAAACATGTTTCTCCCAGTCTGTGCTTGTCTTATTCTCTTGATCTTCACTTGTTTTTGAAGATCTATATTTCTATCTGCTGGTCAATATGCTCAACTATCTAAACATCACATCAAAATTTGACATTCTTATCTATTGTCAGATATTAAATAAAGACTATGGTATTTCCTTATATTGTTGAACAATTACCATAATTTTTGTTATTTAATTGATTATTACAGGACCCATTATAATTTTTTTAAAATAATGACAGCTAATCTGCATTATCAGTCTTAGATATGTTTTAAGCAAATACTAAAATTATTTTTAAAAGTCTTTGAATCTTAAAATGAGCAGTTATTCCTGGCCTAAATTTTAACATAATTTCCAATGCATGCAAAGCCAATAGCTACCTGGGGAAAAACTATTCAAGATCAAATAAAATCAAAGGAGAAAAAGAGGAAAGCTAGGCTGTTACAGAGCCATATCTTTCACTTGACTCAAAAACAAAAACTATGTGTGAATAGCATTTGAAGACCATCTAAAAAGAATTAGAACTGATTGTCACACTGTTAAACCAAAAGATTCAATGGTTGTTTGGAAATTCTGTATAGAAGTGTTTATTCCACTCCAGTGGACCTCTAGGAAATTTCAAGCTTCATTACCTTTTGTGCGAGTATAAATAGGTGAGTGAGGACCCCTTTGAGGACCTTGATTACAGAAGCACGCTTGAGGAAACTTTCTGTGCTTTTTCATCCTTATTATTTTTATCTTGTACCATTTATTATGGCTTTGCCTTTCTCACAGCATAGACAAAGACTTGCCTGGCACTTTGGGTACATTTTTATTCTAAGGCAACAACTATCAAAAATTTCCTTTTAGGTAAGCAGGTAGCTAGGGCTCTGACATAAGCTTTCTGAGCAAAATATATTTCTGGAAAGAGAAAGAGTGGCCCACTATAGGAATAAGGAAAAGGGAGATAGATTTGAAATTCCCAGAGGAAGAAAGGAAAGGAAGAGCAGAGTGTGAATTATCAGGCCTGAAGAAGATGGGCAAAGGGCACCAGGTGTGAAGTAAGTAAAAGCAAACAGGTTGGGGTAAGTGAACAGGAGAAACTCTTTCAGGAGAAAAGTAACATTATAGGGAATTTGAAGCCTGGTCTTTGGTCGGGGAGAAAGTTATCAGCGAAGAGTTCGGGGAGAGATTTGAGAATACAATCAACAGTCAAGAATTATTTCTTCAAATATATGGTCGTGTCCTCACTCAAAAGATATCATTTGGATTTTGTTTCTTTTCTCTTGACTGTAAATTCCTTAAAGGTAAATGGAAAAAAAAGAGGGAAAAAGAAAAAAAAGATTTAGGACTTAAGATAATCCTTATTTAAACTTTTCACTAGTTATTAATATATCTTTGTAGGGAAATATGTTCTTCAAACATCTACCATACAGGTAGTTATTACAACTTTTCTGCTCTCTTTTTAATCTTTGTTTTTTCCAGGAAAGTGACCCTCCTTAGGACCCATCTTATTCAGACACAGCACAATATCGTTTTGGACACTTTTATGCAGTGGTTTCACTTTAATGAGCAAATGAAATCTCAAGAAAGGGAAAATAGCTTTAACTCAATTTATTTGCTTTAAAAACAAATGAAAATGGAATTACACTTGAAATAAGCAAGAACTTTAACATTTGCACAGAGAAATAGAAACCCATCATGGAACGCCACACAAAGAAATATTACAGCGAGGAGCAACTCAGTTTCATATTGTGCGATCTAAATGTACTACAAGTAATTAAAATTAATGTAATTGCAGCTGTCTCTGCACCATGGTTCAATTAGTTCATCTAAAATTATTTTTAAGTGAAATAGAGGAGATCATTACATTTCATCTAGTTCAGGTACCATCTAAGATCTTAACAGAGTAAGACAGAGTTTGTGACTCACAGTGCCCTCTGCTCAGGCTGTTCTTGCTTCAGAAAGTAACTTAAGCATGACTCCTGGGAGAAACTTTCCTAACCACCACTTGCCGCCACCCAAGAAGTGTTTAGCTGCCTTGATATTTTGCTTTCAATGTGATCTGTACTGTTGCTTTGAAGTTTTTCTTACAATTATGAGTAACTATTTGTGTAAGTAGTCATGAAATGTTCATCTCACCTATTAGCCTATAAAATCTGTGAGGGCAGGAAACATCACTGTCATTTCAGTACTCTTTTTTTCTTTGAGGAAGATTAGCCCTGAGCTAACATCTGCCACCAATCCTCCACATTTTTGCTGAGGAAGACTGGCCTTGAGCTAATATCCGTGCCCATCTTCCTCTACTTTATATGTGGGACGCCTACCACAGCATGGCTTGACAAGCCATGCCATAGGTATGCACCTGGGATCTGAACCGGCAAACCCCAGGCCGTTGAAGTGGAATGTGTGAACTTAACTGCTGCGCCACCAGGCCAGCCCCTCAGTACTCTTAATACCAAAAGTAAAACTTGGCATAGAATGTATGTTAAGAAAATACTAAAAATAATTAGTATGGTGAATGGATTGGGTAGATAGGAGACAGATAGATCGATCAATGATAGATAGATAGATACTATATAAATATAACAATTAAAAAATTCTAGGGGCTGGCCCCATGGTGTAGTGGTTAGGCTCAGTGTGCTCTGCTTCAGCAGCCCAGGCTTGTGGGTTGGATCTCAGGTGTGGACCTACACGACTCATCAGAGATGCTGTGGCAGCAGCCCACATACAAAAAAGTGGAGGAAGATTGGCTCAAATATTAGTTCAGGGCTAATCTTCCTCAGCAAAAAATTCTAGAATTGTCATTCATTTTATGATATCCTTTGGTGAGCCATCAGGGGCAAAATGCTGAATTGATAAATGATAGAGACATGTATATATTCTTCAAATTAAAGGGAAATAAAAGTGATTTTGTTTTAGTGTGTTGTTAGTGTCAAATTGACAGGGATAAAATAATAAAGTAAAATAAAGTACACAATGTTTGGAGAGAACACGTTAGTTTCTGTTCCTGCAAAAGCAGGTCTTAAGACAAGGACTTGCCTGTAGATAGTTTATTTGGAAGAAAATGCAAATGAGACAGGTGAGTAAAGCCAATAAAAAGTCCATTAATGAATGGATTGATTGCTTTGGAAAACCAGTGCTCAATCCTACTAGTGAATCTCCAAGAAGCCAAGTGAAATGTGCCTCAGAACTGTCCCACCACAGAACATGGAGGCTGGGACATTTTTTTTTTTTACCATATTTGCCAACGTCAACTCCCCATTGGTTGAGAATTGAAGGGCATTAATTCCCACCTTCCCCCTCACTTCAGGGTAGTAAATGCATGTAGTGGAGCGAGGTCTCAGTGCATTTCAGGTGGTAGCTCTCATGGGGCCTGGAATTGTGAACCATAGCTGCAGGTGAACTCAGGTGGTCCCAGGGAGTAAGACATGAGGCTGACAGCATCTACTGCAGCATGCCAGTGGGAAGAGACACAGCGTTCGAAGATCACTGCATTTGTAGGAATGGCAAGGTTAGTACACTTAGTTCCCATCGAAAAGGCAGAATAAATGCCTAAATGCCAAGCCTGACTCATGAGGCTCCTTTGATACCGGGAATTTTAAGCAACAATTCCGCATGGAAACCAAGGACTTTCCTGTAAATAGCTGATTTGGAAGAAAACACAAATGAGGAAGATATGCAAGTGAGAAAGTATTACAGAGAAAGTATGAAAGTATTACAATGTCACTTAAGAAAGGATTCTTTGGAATTATAGTAGACATCTGCAGTGGCTAATAGCATTAAAGGTATTTCATTGGGAGACTATAGTGAGAATTCCAACTTGAACTTAATCTGTTCATCCTAGGATTGAGAAATGTGCAGGAAAGCCTGGAGGAATTGCACCACCTGGGCTCTATTCGTATACTTAGCTCACTCTGCTGCTGGCGTTGAACTCAGGCAGGAGAAAGTTTTCAAGATATATAATAACGTTTTGTCCTTAATACAGTCAAATATGTCTCCAATCAGATTATCTGTTGGCCAGCTTCCACAGGTGCTCTCCTGAGCCCTAGCAAAAGGAGTCCACAAGAAAGGAGTGAGTAAAACTGAAAAGGACTAATCTCCCAAACTGCCAAATGGACATCGACTGCATAGGGACAGAAAAAGGTAGAAATAGCTAGCTTGGTTTCATTGATACCAGCTACTACAGACAATGGCAACTTTGGCAGTTTCTGGAGTCCGTATGAGTAAATTTGCAGTGGATTCATAGCTGGATTAGCACACACAACCTCGAGCGTCCATACTGCATTGTCAGTGGAAGCGTGAGCTACCTCGCGCAACAATCGCCTCCGGAAATGGAAAGAGTGGAGAAAGAAGATGTCAAATATCACTAGATAGAACAGAGTTTTATTATGGATTGTACTGAAAGCAAGCCTTATGAAATTATAAAACAATTTGGAGGTATATTTAAGAAGGATACAGTGCAGTTCATGCAATTTGAGGAAAGGGAAAACAAAAGAATTTTTTTCTGCAACTATTCTGTGACCCTCAGTTAGTGTGGCCTGAAGAAAGCCAGTTTGCATTTAGAATTTACAAGAGTCTTTCTGGTATTTGCAGACATCTTAAGGTCCAGCAAGGTCAGAGTCAGGAATCACTAATAAAGAAAACTCTCACAAGTTCACTGGAAACTTAATTTGAATTAAAAAAAAAAAAAAAAGCAGCTCACAACCTTTTGAAGCACCGATATCAGGTAGCAGAAGTTACACATGTTGCCATGAGTCATTTTAAGCCACAAACCATACCAGATTATGTACAGCCCTGGGAATATCAATTCCATGCACAGTGCATCTAGAAACAGGTGAGCTTAGTTTTGTCAGCTCTGCTCTGATCTTTTATTCCACGTTGGCTCTAAGCATTTTGTTGTAGTTGCCTTTTATTAATTTTGTACATTTTGATTATAATATATAATTATTGAAGGAGTTTTGGTGAATATCTTTATTTAGGATAGAATTCCAACATTCAGAAAGTTTTTGATAAGCAAGATATTCATGGTATTAGTCTTTAGAAAATATAAAACAAACTATTCTTGATGATTAGAACAAGGAAAACATTGCTTTGCTTAGTGAACTTTTCCTTAAAAAATATCGCTGTCTCAGGGCCAGCTCGGTGATACAGTGGTTAGGTTCACAGGTTCTGCTTCAGCAGCCTGTGGTTTGCTGGTTCAGATCCCAGGTACGGACATGGCATTGCTTGACAAGCCACGTTGTGGTAGGCATCCCACATATAAAGTAGAGGAAGATGGGCACGGATGTTAGCTTAGGGCCAGTCTCCCTCCGCAAAAAGAAGAGGATTGGCGGCAGATGTTAGCTCAGGACTAATCTTCCTCAAAAAAAAAAAAAAAATATATATATATATATATATATATCACTGTCTCTGGTAGGGGCTTTATCAATCCACTTCTTAAAGAGCACATAGAGACCATGAAGATGGTTCAGAGAAATGAAAAGGATACTTAAAGAATGGAAAATAATAGCTATGTGGAAAAGCCGAGGAAACTGGGATTTAGTTTTTGGAAGAGACAATTATAAGGGGAATTATTCCTTCAAAATAAGAAAGGCTGTTATGGGCAAGATAATAACCAGTTGTCTTCTATCTCTATTTAGATCAAGATAAGAGAAAAGGGATTGAAGAGAGAGCATAGGGGCATTAGACTAACTGCTAGAAAGGATTTATTGTTAACAAGGGATGATAACCCTGGAACACATTGCTGACAGGTATTGTCGAATATATGCCTGTGTGTGCTTGATGTAAATAATGGGCTACAAAATTTAAAATTCAAAAAGTTGTCCAGAGGATTCTCAAAATCCATGTGTTTACCTTCAAACAGGGAAAACGAAAAATAGTAATTCTACCTCATCATCCTTTGCCTTAACAATATGTCATTATTACCATACTGTTATTAACTGATTCTTTTGCACATTGATTTGTTTTATTGAATTCAACTTGGGCTTAATTATTTAGTTTCTCGATGTATAAAACACCTGTTAGATGCAGAAAGTGGGAGATAAATAAGGTTAGTGATTTTACAACATTTTGTGCAGCAGGATCCTTGCTTCTGAAAAAATCTTTTGTGATTGGTCAATAAGGACAAGCAGAGCTGCTCGGGTTACCCGGGAGCAAGAGAAGATGAAGGAGCAGAGCGTGTGGCAGAATCCTCTTCACCCCACCCCCCGAAACCTGCCCTCCACACCTGCCTTTCCAACAGCCCCTGGGACACTCTGGAGGAACACCTATGACTTTTTAAGCATAGTTCAAAAATCACTGACCTAGATAAGAATGACATATTGCACTCTTGTGATGTGTTATAGCTCATAAAATGGTTTAAAGCATATCATGTGTGTCCTTCCTCCCTCAGCATTCAGGTTCTATGTAAGCAAATCATCTTAAAGCATCTGGTAATGACTTTTTAAGGGTGATTGTAAGTCTAGTTATATTAGTTATAATGAAGAAGAAAAAAATAGTTTAATTTAGAAGGAAATTTTTCTTTATAAAAATTATAGGAGGTATTTCTATTTCCATCATTTTTAGGAAAAATGTGAGATGAAAAGAATTTATATTGAATTTTTTAAAGGTACAGTAGAAAATTCTACCATAATAGAGTTTGATATGGGACCAGGGCCGACTTCTACATTAGGCAGAGTAAGCACAATGTCCAGGGCCTGCAATACTTTTTGGGGCCCATGAAAATGTTTTATTGTTTTAAAAATCAGAATTTAGAAAATGAACTAGGTCAAAGAAAATAGTTATATATATATAATATCAACATGTTGTTTTGATTGCCTCTTACTCATTCTATTGGTAAAGGAGGTACGCCTGACCTAAGATTATGGCCACAGACAAAAACAGGACACCTGACACCGGACAGATGAGAATGACAGAGGTTTGTTACTCACATACATTCCAAACCTAGGAGAGGAGCACACTGCATCATGCAGGGCCACAGAGCGGCTGCACACAGAACGGAGTGAACAAGCAGGGGCTATGAGAGGCCAGCCTTGTAGTAACAAGAGAATGAAGTGCTCCCTGGTTCCCATAGGAAGATGTGATTGACTGGTTTGAATAATTCCATAGGCTTGCTGGGACCTGAAATCCACCATTCAGGGATAAGCAGGAACTGTGCCTGGTCCCTTTGATAAAGAGGATTGTTTGGCTAGCAGACCTTATCTGTGGGAGCAGAGTAGGGAGAAGAACTTATGTTAAGCCATTCAAGGCCCTCTGGGTTCTACCAGCTGTCCAAGGCAACACATAATATTGACCTTTTTAGGTCTTAACACCACAAATATTCATCTTTATACCAATACAGTTATAAAACACAATTTCAAATATTTTTCTAATGGAGAAAGGGACCTACACAGGCAAAAATGCATAGAGCCCCTGAAATTCATTTATGGCCCTGTTTGGGGCTGATTACTGTAGAACTAGTATGACCCCCATCTGTTTCAGACTAAAACAAGTCCCTTAATGAACTTCAGGATCCTTCACTATCTTGCTCTGCTCTTAATCTCCAAATTTAAAAATGATGTTTTCATACATCAAAAGTTACTATATGAAGCACATGCAGGAGAACTTCTTAGAGTCAGAACGGGTGATTGAAGTGGTTTTCTTTCCTGAGAAGACACTACATGTAATCTTGAGCAAGTTCCTCAATCTCTCTGAACTACAAGTTCCTTTTATTTAAAGAAATGTTATGAAGATTAAATCAATGAAGTTAGGGAAAGCACCTCCCACAGCATCCAGCAGGTGTTAGTTGGATGTAAATTATCATCACAATCAAGTTTGTCTGAATTTATTGTTTCTGAATATTCTCTTATAGATTTTTCCTGGCATTAGTAGGCACTCACAACCTATTCAGTGAGTGGATAGGTAGATAAATAAATGAACTTAGATATTCATAGGGGATCCTTGTCTATACTCACACTGTTTTCCTCGCCTAGAATGTCCTCCCCACTCTTTTTTGCTTAGCTAAGTTCTGCCCTTCTATAGAAGACTAATTTGCATCTCATTAAAAGATTTTTTAACAGTCTAGTTCTCTTTGATATTTTCTCTGAACTTTTGGGGAATTTATTTTCTAAGACACTCATTTTGCACTGAACCTGTGATGCCTTGATTATTAATTCTTTAGATGATTTCCTATCTCCCTAGACTGCAGAAATTTAAATGTTAAGGGATAAGTCTTACACCTTTTGGTTCTCTTGGCCCTGGTGTAGTTTCACAGTAGGACCTTAGTCAAAGATCAATAGCAGTCTCTTCCTCTTCACTCTTGCTTCTCCTGCCTGTTTGAGTTGTTAGCATTCTCATCCTTCAGTTATGTAGACTCAAAACTTGAGAGTTTCCAAGATAAATACAGATTCTTGAGGACCTAGGAGTGAATTTGATTCCTATCTATCTGAAAGTGGTTTTGTCATCAGACAGCACAGATTTAGAAGTAAGGGAAAAAGTTTCACCTGCCTAGAACACCAGATCCACTGCATCTTACTGATGATCCGGGATTTCATATGCATCTCAGAGTGTCCTCAAACCCTTTCACTCTCCCACACTGCCCCTCAACCATTTATACTATTCTGTCTCTGAAAAGTCTCCTCTATGAGTGCCACTTCCATGTTCTCACTACTATAAGTCAGGCCTTGAATTCTTTTCTGAATTATTGAAATAGCCTCTAAATGGGGCTCTCTGTCTCTAGGCTATATCTCCTTCAATTTATCCTACCTCTTACCACCTGAATTATCTTCATAAAATAATTTTTGACTCAAAAAGATAATCTCTGATCTAAATATTCAACTGGTTATTCAGTATCCAACTGCTTGCTGTATAAAGGCCACATCCAAATTCTTTTGCCTAGAATTGTTGATCCCTACAACATTTTAGTAATTATTTTTCCAATCTTATCATGTATCATATCACATCTCTTGAACATTGTGCCAGCTGGAATCACAACTCTTGGAAAGACAAACAATATTGCCTGTTTCTCTGACCACATAGAAGCTCTTCTATTCAAAATGTCTGTCCATGATCTGGCCTCTTAAGTTATATCCCCATCATTCTAAATCCAGTTCAAATCTCAAATCTGTCAAGCTTTCTTGTATCCCTTTCCAGAAAGTCTGTATCTCCTTTCTCTCTGTTTTCTAACTTCTAATTATTTTGTCAATTTCTCATTTTGGCATTTTTCAGAATTTATCCTAGAGTAATTAGTGTGGTACATGTGTGTGTGTGTGTGATTTTCTGCTAGATGGTGAAATTCTGCTTGACAAAAATTAATGTCTGATTATCTTTTCATCTCTAGTAGTACTTAGACCTATGCTTTCCCCAAAGTGAGTAATCAATAAATGCTATTGAATTGAGTTTTTCCTGAGTTAAAAGAGAAAAAGCCTCTAGGACTTTAGTGTTAGAAAAAAAAATTTCAATTAGATATGTCCACTTAAAATGGGACTAAAAGTCAATAAATCTTGTTCCACACATTATCTCACTAATCACCTTAATTTTCTCCTTCAAATTTGAGTGTAGATATTACCCACCCTCATACAAGGAATTCTGTGATTATTAGAAGAAAAGTCAACAAGTAATAAATTGATTTTTCCTTGTAACAGCATTTTTCAAATATTTTCTAAGAAAAGATATTTCACAAAGAGTTCTATAGATATAGGAGTTTTTGAAATAACAAGTTAAACAAAGTTGAACCAATCTCTTTGCACAGGATTTCAATCCATTTTTAATGCATTGTGAATATTAAACAGAAAGAAACAGCATATAGAATTCCCTAAGCATTTTGTTGCAAAGAAACATCTCTCCTAGAGTATATTGCATATTGGTGGGACCGTGTTTAGTGGAATATTTTGGGAAACACTTTTCAGGAGTGTTAACCTATTTTAACATGAGTACAAATATTATAGAAACAACATCATTTTTGCAAGAGATAGAAAACAATTACCAACATAGTTAAATATGTAAGCATATCAAAATCTCTCTCTGAAAAGTTAAAGATTCAATCAAAATAGTATTTACCGATGTAAGGCATGTGAACAACTTCCTATAATATTAACAAGGCTGTATCTAAAGGGTCAAAATCATGAAATGCTTGATTAAAATAGCACACACACATTTTTTCAGTACAAAACAGTAACTAAACAATTTTCATAAACTTATGAGTTTGCGTACGACATGTGGACCTCATGAAACCTAGCATTCAGGGATTGAAGACATTGTTGAACAGCCTAAAGTCACTTAATTTTTAAGTGTTTAATTTTTATCCAGTAAAAATCTCTTGCTTTTTATAGACATCATCTATTTATAATTTTCTGAGTTGGTGGAGTTTTCATAATATTGTAGTTTTTGTGAATCAGCTATATCTGAAAGTCAGTCACATGGTAAGCATGAGAATCTTGGGCAAGGATTAGGAATTACAGAGACAGTTAATCATCACTAGCCCTAATACTTATTGGAAAAAATCTATTGTTTGACTTGGTCATAATAATGATTTAAATATTGTTTTACTATTGTTTTACTGTAAACTGATGGGTGCTCTTGTGGACATGTAACGTACAGTACATACCGAGGGAAAGTTATGTCAGTCTAGAAAACCGTAAAAGGTGCTGCTCGTTGGAGTCACTAGAACATTGGCTATGCTTATCATTTACTATTATCTCAATTCTCAAATTAATCTCTAAAAGTATGCATTTATTTGGTTTATTGCTTAGGCATCATAAAGACAACAAAATAATTAATTGAGACTAAAACCACCTTATGGAATAAAAATGACATGTAATAAACACTTTTTACTGTATCCTCCTAGTTCATGAGTGGTCATTATTAGGATTCAGAGTTGAGTTATGTTTTTAAGCTGATTCAACCATAAGATATGTGATCCAAGCTGAGTCAGTTCTACTCTTTCTATTTGCAACAGAGACTGGAAACTGAAAGATAGCTGTTAAGTACCCATATGTGACTATGTACCACGCATACCCTGGAATCAGCCTCTGTGTGTGAGTGAAGTGTAACATGTACTTTTAGCAGCTGAGGGAGGCCATATTCTTCCAGAGAAAGCTATTCTTTAGGAAAAAGGCAAGAGTGAGGTGAGGTAAAATAAATACTCAATGAGAAATAGGAGAGAGAGGAAAAAAAATAAAGAGAGAATACTTCCTATGTTTCTGATGACTTCAAAGTTCTCTTTTCCGTTGTCTCTTCAGGCCCACCTACATTTCAGTTTTTATGAATCGAGCTCTTTATGCATTCCAACATTTTTCATCTCAATTTTGCTTAAGCTAGCTCAAGTGAGTTTATGTTACTTGCCATAGAATTATGCGTTCATAAAATTAACTTCAGCATAATTATCTACACAGCAAGCTATTGCTAATGCCCTTTAGGCAAAGACCACCAGGAATACACTTGTGGTTGGCTAAGTTGCGTGTAAGTGCACATTGCAGCAAGGCAGAATGCTTTCCAGGGGAACTGTGGAGTAGTGGAGGGTGTTAGAACAGACTCATCCTGGGATTTGGACTTTTAAGAATTGGGGAGAGACTTTAAGGAAGTTGGGTGTTGCTCTGGATTGGCTGCTGTCAGGAAGTGTGGATAATTCTGTGATCGGTATCTTAATAAGTCTTATCTAGAAGGAGAGAAGACTAGATTGAGACCAAAGGTATAATGGGCAAAGAAGCAGCAGTCACTCGTCTTAGCCAGTTTTGGTCATTTTTGTGGTGTGGACAATGTTCATGTTTTTCACATGTTCAGACGTGACTATCGAGTGGTCTTGTTTTCGTTTCGGTCCATCATGATCATAGAGTCTGACACTGATGTTCTATAAATTGTGTACCTTCAACAGGAGCACACCAAGGCTCAGCTGATGATGTCAGGGGCTGCTTTTCTCTTTCTCATTATAAGAAAAAAGTGATCTGACCTTATCATCCATCCCTCCTCATTAAGGCATTAGTGACACTATCTGCCTCAGTTCTCTCTGCCTTAGCTTCTGTTGTCATCCATTCTGTTGAAGCTGATCTTCTTTGTAACCCGTGCTTACTTTCTCCCACGCCACCAGGACAACAGCAGGCATTTTCCTGTCAAAGAATGTAATTGTAGTTAAAAAAGTACCAGTCTCCTAATTGCGCTAAAGTTCAAACTTCGTTGACCATATTTCTAAATCTCTAAAGTTGTTCTTATTTGCACAGCTTTTTGCAATGTTGAAATAGCCAACATTTGCTCTAAGGCAAGTCTGTCATAACTGCCAGCTAAATTCTAACTACCCATTTGTCTCCCTCTCTTTTTCTCTCTGTTCAGTGCAACATCTGGCAGAACTTCTCCATGCTGGGAAAAAATGTGCTTTATATCCCTCAAATTTTATTAGGAAAAAAGTGCCTTCCAGTTTGAAAACAACTTCCAGCAATCAGAAGCTCCCAGGGAAAGCTTCCCTAACACAACAGCTATGATTGTGATTCCAGGATAGTCTCTATGCAGCTCTATCAAACATCACCCTTGCTGTAGTAATTTGAGGCTTTCAGGTTTAGTTGTTTAATAAATTTTTATTTTATCTTATTATTTTGTTTTATTTTACTCTTATGAAGGTGATTTAAGCATAGTTTGAATGTCTAAGGGAAAACTGAAGAGCAGAGACCACTTACCCGACAGTCAATGAGGCATACTGCTCACTGACCGGAACGAGTGCTATTACAGAAAACATATTTCTGAAGATCCTAGCATCGTTGTTATGAGCAGAAGTTCTGAAGTTGGGCTAACTGAATTAAAACATTAATTCTTCCTGTGTGACTGGTTGAGTTACTTAATCTTTCTGTGCCGTAGCTGCTTTATCTATGAAATAGAAAGAAGAATAGCACTTATCTCAGAGGGTTACTGTGAAAACAAAAGAGAAAATGTGCAGAAGGAATTTATCAGAGTTCCTGGGGCATAATAAGTCCTCAATAAAATGCACACAAGACAAATACACACACACACACTTTTCTTACATAAAACAAACTGCTTAATAGAAAATTTCATAACTTTAATGAAAATATTTATAAAAACAGTAAAAGAATGAGCTCATCCTATAGGACAAATATTCATTAATTATTACAAATTTCCCTCAATTTACAAACACAGGTGTTCTTTACTCATTTCCTAAACTCCTAATCTTTGCTAGGTTCTAGGACTAGAAAGATTAACGTACACATCTTTGATATTAAGGGGTCATTTTACCAAGAACAGGATCTCATAGGCTTAGTATTTCTTAGTATTAGGTTCACACTGCTGCTTAAGCATTTGAAATTGCAGATTCTAAAGAAAAGTAATATCATAGCCTGACTAAGGTCACTCGAGAAGGAGACATATTTTAGACAAACTCCACATTTTCTGCCCTAGTGTGAAAACAGTTCTTTTGTGGTTAAGAATGAACATACGTTACTCTAGGTCCCAGAAGCAGTGAAAAAGTAGACATGTCTACGAATAGGGCCTATAATCATTCAATCAGTGTTTTTTCTTCCAGAAAGTTGCTTCCACTGCATAGGAAAAAAGTTGCCAAAATAAGTCACACAGATAAAATATTGAAATACGTTAAATTCCAAAAGAGAGTAAGACTAGATATTGCACTTTCCAAAATATATTACCATTTCTATATTTATGTCGGGTTTTCTTAAGATTTCTCTTTTGTTATTCAAGGTACAGTAAATATTGGTTTGCCTTTTGCAGAAATAATAAACTAAACATCAGGCAGATATGTGAAAAATGAGATAACCAAAAAGGAAGAATACTATTAATTATGACTATGCAT
Source organism: Equus quagga (assembly GCF_021613505.1). Lineage (NCBI taxonomy): Eukaryota > Metazoa > Chordata > Mammalia > Perissodactyla > Equidae > Equus > Equus quagga. The sequence goes on from NC_060269.1 coordinate 120,844,320, forward strand.
GTGATTTAAAATAAACAATTTATAAAAGAAATGCTATGATTTTTGCTTTTGCCTTTTTTCTTCTAAAAAATACTTCTCAAAAAGGAAGCTATATCATAACATCTACATGTAAATAGTCCGATGGAAAAAAATGTAAACTCCTATAGATACTCTTACCTAATATGTCAGTTATTAAAATATGACTGGTATTTTTAAAAGTATATTTTATCAATTATGTCTGGTGATGTAGACTGAAAAATGCCTCTGAGTTACATTTATAATAAAATTGAATTGTAAGATCTGAATAGTACCCTAATAAACTTTTCAAGAAGCCTCAATATGACTAGTGGCATCTTTTCTGATGATGCCGAGCCTCTTAGAGCTAGCATTTATTAAATACTTGACATGTGAGGCACTGTGCTAAGTGCTTTTCATACATCATATCATTTTTACTCAAGAAAGAACCCTGTGAAATACATATCACAGCCACCGTTTCACAGTTGAGGAACCAAAGCTCAGAGAGTCAATTGACTTGCCCAAGATCACATGAGTAGTAGGTGGCAGGTCTGTTGAAATTCAAAACCCTGGATCTTAATTACTAAGCTGTAGTGCTTTTCCGTGGCAGCCTTCTGTTGAGTACTTAGCATATGCTAAGCCCCCCATTATCTCATTTACTCTGTGCAACCATTATGCACGGGTTGGTATCTACCCATTTTAAAGATAAGAAAACAGAGTTTGAGGTCACAACGTTACTAAGTTAAGTATGTTAATTGCAAAAGCAGGATCTAAATTTCGGTTTGTCTTAACCCAAAGCCACGCTTGAAATCTGCAAGTCATACTGTCTAATTGTCATACCTGTCTGAAAAAAAAAAACCAGCATTGTGTTCTTTCATGTATATCCTTATTCAGACTAACATTGCCCTAGTAACTGGTAATATACTTTGGGAGCAGTAGGTATAATTATTACTATCATGATTATATATTTTTCCATCTCACCTGAGAAGGGATCTTTTGCAAGCACTTAGAGAATTCTTTGGGAAAATGTCAAGGGTGTTGAACTATATTTTCTGAAAAAGATTTTAATATTTGAATTCAGGCTTAATAAATGCATTTTGAAAATGTAATGGAAAAATTTAAAGTGGAGGAAATAAGATTATGTAATTCTGACCCCAGTGTGCATGCTTTAGCACATTCCTAGAGCAAGCAAGTAAGTGATGCAGAAAAATACTATCATTTCTAACAGTTTACATTGTCTACAGACTTAGCTGTTAAGAGTAGGCATGCAATCAAAATTCTTTAAAAGAAAAACTGAAAGAATATTAACATAATGGAATGCAAGTATGTTGATTGTTGCTTACACTTTATTTTTGAAGTTATGTAATCACAAGCACTCCCGCTAAGCTGCCTACAATTTCAGAATTGCAGAACAAAAGTATCTCTACCCACAAATTGTATTTAACAAGCACAGTTTAAGATACATTTTGTGACAAAAGGAAAACCTGTGAACTGGGAGAAATGTCACCCCTCCATACCTTTTACATGTGCCCCTCCTTACACTCCATCTGTCTTCCTCATCCAAAAAGAGAGAGCATACAGGCAGATACCAGCAAGAGAATGTACCAGAGCAAGGCATTCGGTCAGCCTTATCCAGGGTCATCAAAAATGTACTGTGGAGAGTATGAATGATGCTGAACAGAGGAACATTGAGGAGAGCAACTCTAAAGATAAATTACTAGGAGGATATAAGGAAGAGAATGTGAAAACCATTTAAGCTCTGAAGGCTTAAGTCTCCAGGGAAGAAAGGCGCAGGCTATTAATGGAATACTAATACGTTTATTGTTGCTCTCACTGTTTGTGCTTCCCATTTATATAGTCACAGGTGCTCTCACTAAGCTGTTATTTTAACATTGCAGAACAAAATGCACTTGCCTAGGATTCTATTTAGTTAAATTAAATACTTAATTTAATACTAAATACTTAATTAAATTTAATACTTTATTTGTGAGCTTTTGTCTTTAAATGTTACAGATGTAGCACTTCGGAACAGACTGAATCCTCTCTCCACTCCCAATTCCAAATCACCAAAATGAGACTCTAATTGCGCCAGATTGAAAGCTCTGCTGCTCACTCCTGAACTAATCAAAAGTGACCCCTGTCTAGGTCTGTTGTGCAAATTGTCAGAAGCCATATCCGTGACCATTTGGATGGGGAATCATTCTCACAAAAAAATCTAAGAAAACGTAATAAATGTCCTTCACATATGCTCAAAGCAAGGTTTCAATCCAACTATTTCCGCAAGGTAGAGTTTAAGGAGAAGGTGAACCTCTTCTTAAGTAGAAGAAGCTCTTGAGAAGCTCCTCCCATCTTTTACTTTTCCTCATTTGAGCTGTCACTACAGCCAGGAGCTCTGTGTGCGCTGTGGTCCCCTTCCAGCAGGCATAACCTGACCACACCTTTCTTCTTGCCAGAGCTGTGTGCTCCTTGTGTCCTGTCTGCTGCTCCCCTGTTGAGGGCTGAGGATGCTTCTGAACATGTATAGATGAACCCAGAAGGGAGGAGAATTCAACATTCCATAAGGTACACCTTTGTCAAGGGAAAGTTAGGAGTTAGTGAATAAATTCTTTCCCCTTTCACACTCCCAGTGGACTGTTCTGAGACAGAAGTATATGGCTTCTCATTAAATGGTCCAACGATATGAAATAGTCAAACTCACATAGCAGCAGTCAGCTCAATAGCACATCCTCACATTGATTCTCTCTCCAGACCATCTAACTCTCCTTGTCCCTCAATTCTGCTCCCTGGGATTTCACCTCCTGGTCAGGTAAAAACCACAAGCCTTTTGCCTCAGGCTCTGTTTAAACTTGGGAAATCAGACTAAGGCAGAAAGAGATAAGGTTCTTAATTCATTGATTCATTCATGGAGCAAACAACACAACCTGAGAAAAATGAAATATTTCATATCCTTCATATATCACTTCAAAAACATTTCTTGAGTGATTATCAAGTGTCAAGTACTATACTTGATGCTGTGGAGACAGTGGGACACAAGAAGATACAGCTCTGCCCCGAAGAGGCTTACAGTCCCATGGAGAGACGTAAAAATCAACTCAATGAATAAAGTAGTTAGAAATTGTGTTAAGTGCTAAGAACGAAACCAAACAGCATTGTGAAAAGAAAACAGCTACATGAGACTCTTTTAGCTAGGGCTGCATTGGGGGATGTTTAACAGACAGAATTCTGAGTTGCAAGCAACAGAAGCTGACTTTAGCTGATTACCAGAAAATATTGAAAGTATATCAGGTAGCTTACAATATTGTTGGGAAGAATGGAGAACCAGGCTCTGAGACAAAGCATTTCAGGACAAAACCCAAAAGCACACAACAGAACTAGCCTGATGAGAAACAGCCGCTAATGTTTCTACTGAGCCATCAGGACCAGGGTAAATCGTTTCTCCTGCCCATCAATGTCATTTTGGTATGGGAAACTCAACTTTCTAACCACTGGAAAACTACCACCATTTCCACTGTTGTCACTAAGACCCAGACACCTCTGTTTTCTTCAGTGACAGCAAAAAAGGAAGCACCATTCAGAGCTTGTGGGAGCTTATTGAGAGCATGTCTGATTGGTGGGTCCTGGTTATCTATCTGCATCCTAATGAAAGGGGGAGCCTGAAGTTTTGAACCATGAAGTTTATGTTGGGCAGGTGAAACTCATGATATGGAGATTTCCATAAATACAGAAAGGTAGACATAATAGGACAGATGCATTAGGAGAATATACAAAGGCCTTGGGGAAGTTATTTCCCCAAGTTACTGTGTAAAGAGTGAGAATAAGGTTATACTCAGATCTAGGTAGAGATACAATAGGGCTATATTGAAGAGACACTGTATCTGGATCATAGAGGACAAGGGCAAAAGTGGCACGAGATAAGGCTAGAAAGCCGGACAGGGCCACATGATGCAGGACCTCAACACATGTTGTCCTTTAAACATCATCCCTGTCTAGCTACCCTCTATTATGACTGTTTCAGTGGTGAGACAATTTGGAATCTACATAAACCAAAACTGTGAGCTTAGAAACTCATTTTCTCTGCATTGTAAAGAGTTCAGGCACTCAATAAATATTCATGTGGAATAAATGGTTGGTACAAAAGATGAATTTTCATATAAAGGTTTTGGTCTTAAAATTGGAATATTTGAATAAGACCTGAACGCTTTCATTTGGATGCTAATATTCCGAAAATTGTTAGTATATGACTAATAATCATGTTCTCCAACGATTTATGATATTTTGAAAAATACAACTACAAAATATTTTGCTGCATGCTCTTTCTAGGTAAACCACAACCATATGCATATTTTCCTAAATCACAGTATAAATCCACAAATAATTACTTATGGAACAGATAAATTTGTTGCAGAGTTTCTGCATGCATTCATTTTTCTATCACTAGGAATTGGATTGTAAACACTCCTTTCAAAAACTCAACTTTGGGCAATATTTAAGGACAAATAATACATCACCTTTAAGCTTTGAAGGCATTAATACATAATGCATGTAAAAGGTTTGTGATGTCATATCACAGAACTACTTCACACAATATGTATTAATACCTCCAATCTCTTATTCTGTTTCTGAATGACACATTGTATAGAAGCATGTAAATCTTTTACACTGGGGAGAAGTCTGTGCTTTCTTTTTTTCATAACAAAGAATAAACTCCGTTTGAGATGTCCGACTACTTGCTATGCATTTTCTGAGTTTGCAGCCAGAGATCACTCACTCTAACAACAAATGGCTACTATTTACTAGCAATGTTATATACCAGCATGGTCACAGGAGATATCAGATTTATTCCCCACATCAGGAAAGTGGTTGTTATTTCCATTTTACAGATAAAAGAATGATGGCTCACTGAGGTTTACTGATCTTCCAAATATTGTCAAGCGAAGATCACAAAGCAATGTCACATAGCTACGTGGAAAACACGAGGTCAGGGATTCCACCCAGGTCTATGATCAATGAGTCTGGTGCTTTTCTTACTTTTCCACACCATCACCAGATTATGAACATTCTTCAATAAACATCTCTGTTAGCTAAAAAATATATATAAATAATTCTATTGGTGGCCACTTCACATTATAACTCATCATAGCAACAAGGCTACTCTGAATCGTAGTTTCATCAAGTCTAGCTAGAGGCTTTTTTTCCACATCTGATAGGGAAATAGCTACACAGAGGAAAAGAGATGATTCTCACTCATGTACTTTCCCGGGTGAAAAGAGCCATCAAGAGTAAAGACATCTCTAAGGCAGAGTTTCGCTTCATAACTCTCCTTGGAAAATTGCCAAGAGACAGAGCACGCGCCCAAAAAGGCATTCCAGGGACAGAGATGCCACACATTGTCATATATTGTCAGACATCACATATTGTCCCTTGATTTGCCTTGTTGTGTCTTTGATTCTAGTTTATTTTACGGTGTTTCCTTTCCAAAGTGATGGGAAAGACACAACCCCAAAAGCATAATCCTCACTGTGTACAAATGCATCAAATTGGAGCAAGGACAATATTAAGAGGAAAGGCTAGTATTTACTGAACAATGTCAGATGCCAGAATGGTCACATGAGATGTTGCATTTATTTCTTACAACAGATGATGTGGCAAAGGCCCTTCTTCCACTGGAGGTTACAGGAGGAGAAATGTTCAGAGAAGATTCACATAGACAGAACAGTGCTATTTGTTGAATGGCTGTAGTCTGTCCAGCTTAAAATTATTAGCCAACGATAACCTTGTGCCCATAGGTCTCTACATTTGTCTGAAATCTAACCCTCAACTATCTATGTCATGACTTAGTTCTGGAAGTCCCCAAAAGGTATCTCATGTGCATTCACAAATTCATTTTTTCTGCATCTGTTAAATAGCATTGAGGTTTTTTGAAGCTCTTAATGTTCTGAAACCACAAAGTTGTTCTGTGCCAATAATCAGCACTTAAGACAATCTGTTTTCATCAAGTAGTAATCTCTTGAGAATTTCTCAAGGATATATTGTAGCAATTGAGGAGTAAGCATCTGGACTCACTTCTGAATTACAAGGATCTACATTTTCTTGCTGTCTTCTAGTTTTATTTCATTGTCTGAATATCCTGGCTTCCTGGTACTTTATATTTGTATTAGCTTTTCTTGAGTGATGTATAAAGGTATTATCCACACGTTTCTTCCATATGTCACCAAAGGAAGCTATTCCAAACTGATTCTGTATTTTGTAGATCTGCAAATCTGATTTAGCTAGCTCACCAGAGGACAGACTCATGCCAACAAAATTAACGAATACTGATTTTTAAATCAGATGCCAACTTACTAATTTATAGAGAGAATATTTATTAACTCAAGACATAAATATTCATGTTTGTAGTGGAGTATGACTGGAAATTTTCAGTCATTTTGATTTATGATTATGCATTTATCAATATCTCTATTTTCCCAGTAATATGAGTGTTCAGGAAAGTTGGTTCTCCCTACTTTATTAGAAAGAAGAGGTATAACACAAAATATGCCTACCAAAGGTATTTAAGTCATATACAACAGAAAAGAGCCAACATCTATTTAATGCTTGGTCTACAGATGCCAACTTTTCAGATGTTTCCATCCGTCGAAGTGATGGACATGGACTAGAAAAATTGCACAGAGAGACATAAATCATTTTCCTCATTTGTGATCTTGCAGCAATTATGTTACAGAATCAATTTAGGTGCTCAGACAATTGAACTACATCTGTCATTCAAAAGTCCTCAAGTGAGAAGTTGATATAACTTCTTCCTTGACTAGCATTCAAAGTGAATTATTAATATTATTTTTACTAAATTCAGGTCACATTTTGTATAAGAGAGAAAAATGGGGAAAGAAAAACAAGAAAGGAAGAGATAGAATGGATTTCTTATGATTTTTAAATTTCAATCTACCTTTGCATCTCTATGTATTTCCTACTTCCAACAAATTAAGTATTCCCTCTTTCATCCCATCACGCAATTATTACTGATGTCACCTCACAGGTTTGGTGCCAATATTAATATCTTTAAAGGGTAAAATGTTAGGAAAGTCAAGCATAATATCACGAGCTATATTCATCTCACAATATTGTGGTTTATGGTCTCCAGCAAAGCATTAATAATCAAATGCAAAGGTGAGAATCATTCAAAACAGAAGAGGCCTACCATAGTCTTTTTATATCAGTTTCTTGTATAACTCCTATAGTTTTTGTTCCTTATTATCTTTTACTTGGGATTATTTTTTAAGGTACTTTTTATTCTCCAGTCGTTCATTAGCAGAATAATATGGTCGGCATTGAAAGAAAACATTAGATATAAGATAGACCAGGTTTTATAACCTGCACATGAATAATAGAGACTTGAATGTAACAGAGACTTGTATATAACTAATAAAATAAACCAAACATATTTAAATGAATATTTTCTAAGACAAACTCAAATGACTTGTACCATCATCTCATAATAACTCCTTATGTATATAAATAGTCCTTTTATCATTTACATATCATTTTCAATGGCAGATCTTGTCCTCTTCTGAAAATGGTTCAAACATGGTTGTAATTGTTTTTCTCTATTTTAAAAAATACACCTGCTACTGTTGATTTAGTTGAATGTCTCTAAGATCTGAAGCAGTATATTGAGCACACAAAGAATTATAGTTGTGTCTTAAAGTAAGATTGATATGTCATTACCTGAACAAAGTCTCTCATACATTGCCCCTGAAAACTAAAGGATCAGCTCTTTTGTGTAGGAGATACAAAATACATTAACAATTTTGTTTAGTTTTCTTAAATCTGCACACTATTGTGTCAAGAATAGGAGGTAAGCTTATGGCATCTAAAGAAAGCTGGAGCTAGCCATGTGCTACATCACAGCTCTTTCTGACTCTTTTATTATACTCTCTACAAATGAATCATGTCTTAAAGCAGGTAAGAAAACCATTTTCTATAGAAAAAAGTCATCACCAAAATAACCACAAATGCCATCTTTCTACTTTAGAAGACAGCTGGTTCAGTTTGATCATCGCTTTCCTTTTTAACTCTCTCCTGACTCACATTTGTTGAAAAATAATTGATATGCATGCATATGTATGTGTGTGTCTATATATGTTTCTATCTGTTATGTCCTGAAGCTCTGTGGCCCTATTTTCCTCTTGCTCTTGCCGCTACATATTTCAGCAGTTTTCTCCTAGTCCGCACTGGCCCACGTGCTTAACTGGATGCCAAGTCCCAGAGAGAAGTTGCATCACAGGGGTCTTCTAATGTATGCTAAATTTGTTCAAATGCTGCAAAGGCCAGTGCAACGGTATGGCCAATGATCACTCCCCAAACTCTACAACCCTCAAACCTAGTTTAGAGAGTTGGGTTTTTATGGACTGACTGCTTTCATTCTCCTGCTATATAACACTTTGCAGCTAATTCTCAGACCTGAAACTCCCAGGAGAAGAATAGACCCAACAGTCTTGGCAGAGACTTCCCGGCTGGGGTTAATGTGTAGGAAAATAGCATTAAGGAATCTCTCTAGACACATAGATATTTGAGTCTGGGGGATTGGGCTTTAGGAATGAGCTACCCTTTCATGCATTCTGTCTAGCTCCCCAGCTCACCCCTATTGCCTGAACTGAATTGATTGAATTTTAACTAGTCCTGTACCATAGGAATTATTTTATACATTGGTTATAAAATTTCTTTGACTTTCTTAAGAGTTTAGCTTTCTGTAACTAATCTTGGGTGGTTTACTTAATAAGAATGACTCCTATGTTTAGGTCAGTGTATGGCTAGTGTGGGAGTTTAACTTTATCTGATATCGAGATCCCCTTTTGTTTGGGGGCTTTTTTTGTTTTTTTGATGAGGAAAATTAGCCCTGAGCTAACATCTGTTGCCAATCTTCCTCATTTTTTTCTTGAGGATAATTAACCCTGAGCTAACATCTGTGCCAGTCTTCCTCTACTTTACATATGGGTCACCACCACAATATGGTTGGTGAGTGGTGTAGGGCCACACCTGGGATCCGAACCCATAAACCTGGGCTGCCAAGGCGGAACACACGGAACTTAACCACTAAGCCATGGGGCTGGCCTATAAGAGGCCCTTTTGAGGATCAATATATAGAAATTCTTTGGCCTCACTCCTTGGATAAATGGCATTACCAGACTAAGACAGGGAAAGTACAAGATAATCCTGGACAATCTTGTGATACCAGGAATAAGGAAACAATTTTTTTTAATGATAGGGACATATCAAGAGGACATAGACGTCAACTTGAAGGGGCTTGCAGTGGCGAAATCTGGGACAATTTGAAGAACAAAATAAAATGATGATAGCAATAGATTATGACCCACAGAAAAAAATCAAGTATATATGAGTTTATAGTGATATAAATAAATGAGGAAAAAAGGAAAGCTCTTTCTTATCATAAAATTCCAATTAATAAATGATGAAAATAGAAAATTCACCATTTAACAAATACCACATTAATAATTGTTTAGGCAAGACTCACCAACAGATGCTAAAGTTAGTGGGTAAAACTACGACGAGACACAATATTTACATAGACTCCAAGTATATCCCTTCAAGATACTTATTAATTACAAACAGAAGAAGAGTGGCAGTAACTCTACAGTGGAAAAAACTGGCAGGTGTCACCTTACCCGAGTAATCAAAGTTAACAGCACCAGCACTGGGAAAATTGATGCCATATGCCTCCTGAAATAATACTCCAAAAAGTGCACAAAAGCACTTCTGTGTATTTTTGCCAAAATTATATAACTTGAATTTAATAAACAGGAAACATCAGACAATCTCAAATTGACGGCCATTCTATGAAATAACTGTCCAATACTTTTTAAAAGTGTCAAGGTCATGAAAGACAAAGAAAATTGAGAAACTGTAGCAGATTAAAGAACACTAAGGTGACATAGCAACTAAATGCAACGTGTGGCTCTGGTTTGGATGTCTGGGTCAGATAAAGGAGGTTAGTGAGACAATTGACCAGATCTGAATAAGATATGCAGATTAGTTAACAGTATTACATCAATATTAATTTCTTGGGTTTGAAAATTATATTGTAGTTAAGTAAAATGAGAACGTGTGGGAAATCTATGGGAAGAACATAGGGGAAGAGTATATGGAAATTCTCTGGTATTTTGCAAATCTGAAACTATTCCAAAAATTGAAACACTGAAAAAATGTTTAAAAATCATATAACAAATTTCTGACCTCTAAAATGTTTGCATCTTTCTGAGCTTTTTCTCATGAGCCAATCCATGAAAGCCATATCTTAGGTGACTTCGGCGTATGCAAGAATCTCTAGCTACCATTATCTACCTTTACCTTTCAGCTGCACTACTGTAAAAAAACTCCTAACAGTGGCCAGTTCATTCCTTATACTGTAGCCAGAATGATCTTTTCAAAACCTAAATATGATCATGTCACTTGCCTCCCATGACTTCAAGTTCCTCTGAGGGTCAAGATGCCACATGCCCTCCAGAAAGACAGCCTTTACGATGATCGTTCTTCTTCCCATGGTACACTTCCCTCTCTTCTTTGCCTCATTAACTCTACTGACTTTTTGGACACCAACTAAAGCCTTTTCTGACCTTTTTGACTTGGTCAAATACCTCTATCATAGACGCCATAACATTTGTTTCTGTCCTTTTTAGCATTTATTAGTTAAATTTTACATTTGTATGGTTATTTGATTAATGTTTATCATTCTTACTGCACTGTAAACCCCATGAGAACTTACCACATTTATCCCCCACATTTTGCCCAAAGTATAGCACTCAACAAATATTTGTTGAACAAATGAAATAAGCCATAAATGAAAGTATCTATACATGATTTTTCCAAAAGTTTGAAATACACTTTTCTAAAATTGATACACAAAAGAAAAAAATGTATAACTTTTTAAAATTTTGCCAAATAAAAGTATAATTTAAGAGTAACTTTGGCTCTTTTTGCTATAAACACATCTTCTATATCTAACATAGATTTTTTGAGTTGCATAAAACAAGTTTTTTCCTGAAATAATTAAGGCAGCATATTGGCAGTTTGTACTTAATATCTTCACTCTCTTCCGAGGGAATTTTAGTAGATTACTTCAAAAGTAGATATTCTTAAGCAGAATAATATAAGTAGAAATAGAATGTCAGAAATGAAAGTATGAATGCATAAGTAGAATGATCAACTTACTGGATTGGAATTCTCATTTGGCCACGAGCTTTGAGGCAGCAGAGGCAAGGGGGAATATCCGTTCACACAGAGAAGGAGTCATATTTATTCAGACAGGTCTGTATTTTCTTATTCTTGGCACTGTGAAGTTAGCTTTTATATGAAAGCATGGTAAAGCAATAATCAATGACCTCGGGTCCTCTTACAAGTCCTCCTCCAGCACGGCATCCCACAAAGCTGGATTTGAATCCTATCTTTGCTGACATATAAAGTTGGTAAATTTCAGGAAATCACTTCTGTATGAATCTCAGTTTTCTCGGCCAACATAGACTGGTTAAAAAGAACTTAGTATAGGGGGCTTCCTAAGGATTCAAAGAGATCATGTGTGCACACTTAGTACATTGGGGTCTGTGCATGTCTGTGTATACCCCTCTCTGTGCCTGTCTCCTTCTTTTAAAAACCTTCATTTCTAAAACATCTGCTTGAAAAGATACATTTTGTGGCACAGAAAAGGTGTTTTTGAAAGTTATCGTGGAAAATGGCGTTTATATTTAAGATTACCTTTGGTTTCAAGCTTCACATTCAGTATTTAAATTCAGAAGGACCAAGTGGTGGTCACGTGTTTAGTTTATTGCTCAGTGCTCAGGGCTTCCCTATATTATCAGATAAGACATATTTATTGGAGTTCTGACAGTTCTGCTTCCTGGGGTAGGAAAAGCTGAAAGAAGGCATATATAAGGAAGAATAGATGACAGAAAGCTGTGATATCTGGGCCAGGAGAGAAGAAGCCCTGGGTCTCCACTCCTATAATTTAATTTTTTGTTCTGACAAGAACAAAGGATATTCATCTCGTAAGTTCCCATTGGCCTCAAGGTCTCTACTTAAAAAAAGATAAAGATAATAGGTGAGTGGGAATAGGTGGCCTTATGTGAGTGCTGTGGACTGAATTGTGTCCCAACAAAATTCATATGTAGAGGATCTAACCTCCAAGGTAACTGTATTTGGAGATAGGGCCTTTAGGAGGTAATTAAGGTTAAATGAAATCAATAAAGGTAGGGCCCTGATCCTATAGGACTAGTGTCCTTATAAGAAGAGACACTAGAAAACTTGCTCTTGCTCTCTCGCTACCATGTGAGGACACAGCCAGAAAGCAGCCATCTACAAGCCGGGATGATGCCCCACCAGAAACCTAACCCACCAGACCTCGATCATGCACTAGTAACCTTCAGAACCATGAGAAAATAAATTTCTCTTGTTTAAGCCACCAGTCTGTGCTATTTTGTTATGCCAGCCCTATCTGATTAATATAGTGATGAAAGCATTTGACTTGGTTTTCATCCCAAAAGTTCAATAGGAGCAATTAGAGAAAAAAAAAATTATAAGTTAAGGAACTCGGTGAACACACAGTCCAGAACTTATCAGTTAATATGTTAATTATCAGAAGGCCTGACCCTTGACCCCCTTGCTATGGAATATTTCAAGCATTCTATATCTTGGTTTCGAGGCATCTGCTTTTGCTTTGGATAGAAGTAAGACAGTGAAAATAAATTCCCTCCTGTCTAATTAAAGGTATAGTTAATTTATCCCCCTTTCTGCAACACAAATAACAAAGTTTTGATTAATCAGCTCTAGAACAAAAATAAACACTCTGCTTCACTTAATTAAAAATTAAATTTCTCTAGAGGATTGATTACAGCAGGGAGTCGGGGTCTGCCTCTGCTAAACGTGTATAGCTTGCAGGACAGTGTTAGAGACAGACCTTAGGGACTTGTGCATCAGTCTAAACAAGAATCTGCTCAGCATTCAATTAGATATCTCCATGTTTTCATTTTCAACGGAGAATGGGTATAGAGAGAGAGGCGAAGAGGACTTCCAAGAATTTTTAAATTATTAAGGCCTAGGCCTACAGCCATTATCCAGAGAATAGCTGTTCAAGTTATCGCCACTAAAAGAAAACCAGATGAGTCATTTTACACATAAAAATATCAAGGCCACCATACATACTCCGATTTAAATGGTAGGGAGAGGTAGCATCCTGATTTTATAAAAGTATAATAATCAAAGTCAGCTATGGTTGTCTAGTGGTTAAGATTCAGTGCTCTTATCACAGTGGTCTGGGTGCGTTTCCCAGTCAGGGAACCCCACCACTCATCTGTTGATTGTCCTACTGTGGTGGCTGCATGTTGCTGTGATGCTGAAAGCTATACCACCAGTATTTCAAATACCAGCAGGGTCACCCACGGAGACAGCTTTCAGTGGAGCGTCCAGACTAAGACAGACTAGGAAGAAAGGCCTGGCCATCCACTTTCAAAAAAATTGGCCATGAAAACCCTATGAATAGTAGCAGAGCATTGTCTGATACAGCGCTGGAAGAGGAGAGGATTGTGCAAAAAGACTGCAGGGTTCTGCTCTGATGTACGCAGGGATGCTAGGAGACTGAATTGATTGATGGCACTAACAAAAGCTAGTAATAATCAAAATATTGCAAAATTACCTTAACATAGCTGTATCTACTTAGATACCTATAACCATTCTATCAGGAGCAACATTTCATTTTCCAGTCCTATGCTCATGTGTAAGTCTTCACTTTCTGTTTCTGAAGAAGAGATACCATCTCAGATTAGGGACCACTGAAGATTTAATCTTTAAGGCAGAGATCAAAATCTCTAATTGATACAGAGACTAGGCAGATAATATAAAGGAGAAAACAGGTTTGATATATAAAAGAAATGGGGAGGATGAAGATGGACACACTGGAGAGCACTTATCCTCTGGTTGGCAAGGGGTCAAGGGGATTCGAGAGCTTCCTGTTCTCAGGCTGTCACCCCACGCGTGTGGAAGGAGGATAAGTCCAGTATAGCCTGATCTTTCAAAAGAAAATGGAAATACATGTTTTTAATATAAAATATTCTGACTTTTAAGTGTTTACTTTAATGATTGTAGAACTATGTTTAGGGGGAGCAGAGCACTTGTGCACACCTAATTCAGCCAGTCTGCCTTGTCCCCCCCCCCCCCCCCATCATGATCTCTGCTTAAAGGTCTTAAACGTAAGGAATTTTTTTTCCTCCTTTATAAAGGCAGTCTGATCTAGTAGAAAGAATACTGAGCTGGGACCCCGGAGACCCCATTTCCCATGTTGGCATTGCCCTGATTAGTAAAGTACCTGCTAGATCCTAGATGCACTACTTAGGACTCCATGTAAACACTTAAATTAGATGATGTGTGTTCTAAGATTCCTTTCAGCTTCAATATTTATAAGATTCCAGCAAGATCAGGAAGAATATTATACCATCCAGCTCCTCACCCAGTGTTTGAAGCGTGTCTATCAGGGCAGGCTTTATGGTCACGTGACCTGTGCAGTCATGCAGCGCCCTACCCTTACAAGGGTCCCACATTTGGTTTAATGTTCTGCTCTCACTGGTTTGACATTTTTAATAGTTTATCCATATGTTGTACATTTAAATTTTATACTTGGCCCCACATATTATGTAGTCAGTCCTGATCTCTATTCTCTGACCTATTATTCTATGATCGCTATCTTTTCTATACCTCTCATTATTCCATGATTGGGGCATTGTTTTATTGATTCTTCTATCAAAAGTTGTTCTGCTTATTCACACCAAAACGTTTACTTTTCCAAACTCTAATATGGATACAATAATAATGTCAAAGTCAAAAATTTGTGAGAATTAAATGAGCCATAGAAAGCTAAATGAATAACGCATTTCTTGACACATAGGTGTCAAAAGAATGTGCCTCTATCTCTCCTTTCTTCCCCTAAGTTAACAACTTTTTCCTGAAACATCAGGAAGCGTCATTTCCTGAGCTAAATTATTTGAAATTTGCTCCTAGTTTTTGCAATACTTGTCAACATGGTGTAAAGTAACCGAATTTGTGAAAATATCAAGAATAAGACATTTAATGATTTGAGATAAGGAGTTTACTTATCTATATCTAGTTAAAATAAATAAAAATAATATATATGGTCCCCAAAATAATGAAAGAATTTCATAAAAATATGCAGATTATTAAACCACAATTTGTCATTTTATTTGAAGTAACTTTTGTTGTGGATAATTATAAAAAATCATGTTTACCTTTAGAAAATATCAGATATGTTCCCAGTATCAATATATAAGATCTCTCATCCCTTAGATCCACTAGAATACAGTAAAACAGCAATAATCTGAACTTTCATTTACCAAAAATTTACTTTTTAATATTTGTATGCTGTAATAATTTGCTTCCTAAAAGTCAGAGCAATTATCCAGGGCATTTAATATCTCAATGAAGCCACTTCCTAGAGACATTGTGATACAGGGATTTCTTTTTATAGTTAAAGGCGTAATGACCATTCCACTAAACAACAACAACAATATCTTACACTTACAAAGCATTTTTCAGTTTCCAAAGTGCTTTCATGCATTAAGTTGAATACTCACTACTATATTGGGAGATATTTATGGCAATAATTATTATGTTCATAATGCAGATAAAGAAACTTGGGCTGAGAAAGCCTTTGGTCATCTAGACAGTGCTGTCTTAGCATTGTCTAATGGAGCTTTCTGCAAAGACCAAGATGTTTTATGATCTGGACTATCCAATATGGCAGCCCCTAAGAACATGTGGCTATTGAATACTTGAAATGCAGCTAGTGAGATTAAGGAGCTCATTTTTTATTTCACTTAATTTTAATTGTTTGTTATTTAACTTACCATATGTGGCTAGTGACTATGCTATTAGATACTGAAATTCTAGAAGTTATCTAATCATGTTTAAATTAATCTTTCTTTTCTCTTTTTGTAGTCAGTCTTCTACAGACATGTGCCAAATAATGATGTTTTGGTCAATGACAGATTGCATATGCAATGGTGATTCCATAAGATTAGTACCATGTACCTAGGCATGAGGCATGTTGTTGGTTATACCATCTAGGTTGTGTAAATACACTCTATGATGTTTGCACAACTATGAAATCACCTAACAATGCATGTATCAGGACATGTCCCCATCGTTAAGTGAGGCACAACTGTAGTTTTGTCCATACTTTACTTGAAATATATTTCTTATCTCTTCTTTACTCGCTGTTCTAATTTCTAAGAACTGATTCAGGTTTCTGGATACATGAACACCACAACAGCCTCCAAGGTGATCGCCATCACTCGTGTCCATTCTCAACTCATTGTAAACTTCTTGAAGAAAGCATACTTCTAACAGTTATCTATGGCCACCATAATGCTGTATAACAAATAATATATCAGCAGGTTTAAAATATAAGCATTTATTTAGCTCATAATTCTGAAGACCATCACAGGATTTGGCTGACCTAAACTAGGTTGAGATGGGTTATTTTATTGGTCTCAGCTGGACTCATTCATGGGTTTATGGCCAACTAGGAGATTGCTGATCTTGGCCTGGCTCACCTGATGGTGGCTCTATTCCACTTGTATTTCATCTTTCTCTAGGAACCAGTGAATTTGAAAAGGCATGTTCTTCTAGTGATGATAGCAAAAGTGAAATAGAGCAAATAGAATCATAAAAGATCCCTTGATGCCTAGGCTTAGAACTAGCACATTATCACTTCCACCTCATTCTATTGGCCAAAAGAAATCGTACACCCAAACACAAAATCAAAAAGCAGAGAAATAAACACCACCTGTTGGTGTCGCAATCCAATGTACACATCAGGATAGATGCAGAGAGGGCTGATGGCCACTCTGAGTTTACTATAACCAGCGTTTCAATACACACATAGCTTACATCTGTTAAACATACACAGGTGTTCTGGACAATGTAATTAGTGAATGCCAAGAATTCTTAGTGATTTCTCAAGGAGCCCTCCCTCGGCTCTGTTTTGATATTATCATGTTATTGCCATGCTCGTATATTTTATCTCGGAGCATGCAAGGCCTCCTAGGCAACTGAGCCTCCTGCTCCGGAGATCGTGTCTCCATCTGTGCCCCCGGGTGACCGGTGCCTGGCTTAGGTTGCCTCCTCCTGGAGGTCTTACCCATCATTGGCTAACCGGCCTTCTCACCTCCGGGTCACAGTTTGTTGGCAAGGCTTTTCCAGTGATTATTAACCCTTCTTGAGTCAGGGGTGGCTACACCACCCACACTGTAAAGACACTGCAACCATCCATAATGAAGGAGGTAGGTTCAAGGTGGGGTGAAAAATGGGGCTCAATAATGCCATCACTACAATACCTGTTCACATCTGTGTAATCCTTGCATTCCCTGTTCCTCATTGTAGAAAAATAATGTCAGAATAAAAACATTTCAAAATGAAAATAGCATCACCTGGAGACATCAAGTCAATATTCACAAAGTCATAGTGGGACAGTTTATGCCAATTTTTTTTTGTGATTAAAGTATAATAAGGAGTTATGAAACAGACCTGAACAGTTCAGAGTCCATTAGTCCATCCTCACACAGTATAGTAGCATCTATGTCATTCTGCTGCCTAAAAACCTGGCCTCTTTATAAAGCTCATTCTAAAAGAACATAAATCTATTTTTTAGGAATATGAACTCACATATTCTTTGAATGTAAAGAGTATACAAACTAATCTCATCCTCTTAGTGATATTTTTTTGCTCTTTCTCTAAAATATCATTAAACCACAACATCATACATCATTTAGAGATCATTTGGGGGGGACTCTTTGAGTTCTTGAAAACTTAGAATAATAAAATATATGAACAGTTCTATACTCTAATAACAAAGTTAAAATCTGTTTCTATTCCTCTTTCTCTTGGGGTTATGCATCCTTTATGCTAGAATTTTCAAGCTAAAATTCTTTCCTTAATGTTTTCTCTTTTGCCTACTGTTCTTAGGAGCCCTATAGAACCATTTGTTTGTATACTGTCCGTCACATTTTGTCATATCCTCTGAGTGTGAAGGAAAATTTTATGCCAGATGTGTCAACAAACAACTTTTAACATAAATCTGCAGAATATTTTAAAATTAGTTGCCTACTTAATCATAAGTGAAATGTTTGTACATGTTAAAAATAATTTAACATCCTTAAAAAGAATCTTAAGCTGTGTCTTTATGACAGTTTAGTGAAAATTTAAAGGGTTGATCACCACAGAGCTGTCACCACACAGAAACAAGGAAAAAGGATAGGTAAGAAAATTCCACCAAAGACTTATGCAATAAGAGGCCTTGGAAATGGGTGTTTTATGAAGACTATTTCCTGATTGTGTTTTCAGTAGAAAGTCTGTTTAATTCTTATTGAAAATGTTGGAAAATGGTATTAGAGTTCAATAAAATAAGTGAAAAATAACTATTCTTTGGTTCAGTAATCATAGTCCCCTTTCAAATATTCATTATTGTAGAATAGAATGAACTGGAAAATCAAGTTTGCTGAAAGAATGTTGACACCAGGACATCTTTGGAAAATGCTTCCTTTAAAAATAAACCAATGAAAAAATGTCGCTTTGTTGTCTTCTTCATCATTCTTTCAAAGATAAAGGAAGAATAATTTAATTTATTAGCAAACTGTGTTCTTTCCACTAAAATTATACCCAAATGAAATTGAACATAAACTAGTTGTTATAACCCGAATGAACCAGAATGAATAAAGATATTGGTATCTTTTATAACTTATTTTGGAATACTCTCATGGAACTCAATAATTAGCTTCTAGTTTCTAAGATGTGTGAAATAGAGTTTCTAGCTGGAGAGTTTACACTGTGTTCCATATGTGATTCAGACGGAATTGAACATATCTGGAAAAACTATGAGGAGGGTCTAGCACAATTCCATTTTCGTGAATTTTTATGAGTCTTTAGGGGAAAAAAAGTGAAGATGGGGTGAAGTGGGAGCAGTAGAATGAATTAAATCAAGGATTAGAGTTGAACTCCCAGGGGGCAAAGTGTATATGTACAGATATATATTCACAGCTAAAGCTGAGACTTGGTGCCCATTTGATTTAACAACAACAACAAAAAATCTGCTTGCTTTTTTAGTCTTCTCTGTTTGGTTTTTCTAAATGCCTTTTTTTCATTTATATGGCTTAGTTAATGATGGAAGCACTGCAGTGTGATAGGAGTAAAAAAGTAGGAATTCTTTATCAGCTATACCAGCCCCATCACTGATTGTGGGACCATCTTTAAGTTCTTTAACCTTCTCGAAGCTCTGCCTCCTTATCAAAATCTACTTTTGAGAGGATTACGTGCAACAAATATTAACTACCTCAGACAATACTTAACAAATAGTAGATGCTAAATAAATATTGATTTTATTTTTTCACCACATTTTTCAAGGGACAAGTTCATTCTACATTCTTGTTTCCAATATAAGAAATCACTCAAATCTTGGCCTCTAATGAGGTATGGAGTTTGACCTCTTGAGCATTTAGCCCATGATATCATCACATTATACAGCAGAGTTGTTGAAACAGGAAATGATTCACGATAAAATTGAGCACAGAAGTATTATAAGATCTTACAGTGAGAAGTTGAGAGTATCAATAGCATGAAATCATCTTAAATCAGACTGGATGAAACACTAGATAGACTTCTGCTGTGTCATATAATAAGGAAAGTAAAGGCATTTGAAAAGGCATACCCCCTGTATAAAACCAATATGTTTCTTACAAATGGTACTATGAAATTGACTTTGATGAGATGCCTCTCTTGAGTGAACATAAATTGCCTTACTGAAAACCACTTTAACAATAAATTCTGTTTAAAACATGCATTCAACATAGGAAGTAGAGAAAATATATCACATAAGATATTTTTAATAAAAGTTTTCCCAAGTTCAATAAAATATGTTCTACTTATAGAAAATACAAAAAAAGTACTAAAAATTTTAAGAAGGAAAAAACCAAATGTCCCAACAGGCAAACACTATTAAAATTGTAGCTCTTAGGAATTTGGTAGACTACTCTAAATAGTCTCTTATTGTATAATTATCAAAATATAATGATTCTGTATGTACATTTTCTTTTTTCTTCCTTTGTTCTTTCCCTCTTGCTTTCCTTCCTTCTTCCTGTTCTCTTCCTCCACTTCTTCTTCCTTCTCCTCTTCCAACTTCTTCCACTGATTGGTAATTGAGAATTTTGCCAATTAAAATATATCATTGTATATCTTAAAGTCAGAAACCACACCAGTCTGGGACCTACATGAAATCTCACTTACAGAAGCCAATTCCAACCACCAAATTGTAATTATAAAGGAAATCTAATCTTTCTTTCACGTCTTGAAGAACATTCCAACCAAGTTTCTTGGAAGACCTGACTGCCACTCCCTAAATCTGCTGCTCTCGGACCTCTCTCATATTAACCCTAAAACTCTCTTGCAAGTCTGCAGCCCCCATTGCTTTCTGTTATCCTACAAACTGTCACTTGTTTGTGTGGATCAAATTAGTCACCCTAGCTAAGTTCTCTTTTTACATGACTCAGATATTATTATATTGGGATTATGAATCACATATACACAAAACCAAAAGAAAGAAAGAAAAGTATTTGAGAACCGTGCTTTCAAAGTCTCTTCTGTTCCAAGACGGAGTAGTAAAATGCTAAGTGAGATATCCTATCGTGTTAGTAAATCTTGTCCCTGTTGAGATTATAATAAGCATTTTTCTATTATGTAAAAAACTATTTGTGAACATATTTTAACAGCCATACAACATTAACGCAGCATAATTTCTTGAATCCTTTTCCTACTATTGGACATTCAGAGTGTTTCCAATGTTTCATTATTATAAATAACAATACAATCACATTTTGGTGCATATTAATTTTTTTCACATTTAAATTTTTTTAAGAATAGGTCATAGATTACTGTGTCAAAAAGCGTGAATGCTTTTAAGACACTTCACACATTTTAAAGAGCCTCAAAAAGTCAAAAGGTGAGATTAATGTGTAATTCCAACAGTATTAAGAGAATAAGGGTTTTATTTCATTCTCACTTATGTTTATGAATTGGGTAAATTTTTCAAGTATAATAGATAGAATACGTCACATCATTGCTGATTTAATTTCCATTTCTTTCATCACCAGTGATTTTTAACATTTTCTTTAGGTTCAAGTTTTAGATGTGTTTTCCTTTTTATAAATTATCTATAACATATCATTTGCCCTATTATGAACCATGTTGTGAAACCTATTAAGAATCATTTCACAAAGAAACTAGGAAAGCACTCCTTTCATTGCGAATTTATATATTCTGTGTGGCTTCTTTCCGCTAATTTTAAAGCTACCCATCTATTTTTAAAAGACTCAAAAATCACAATATTAATGGAATAATTAGTGAGCTCTCAGATGCATAATAGGTTACTAAAATTATTATTACAATTAGAAATAGTTAATGTTAACTCCCTCAAAATATGAAGCTTTAAAGAATAAATATCCTTTTTTAATGCTTCATAACTTCTTCCACTCTAAAAATATTTATGACTAGGATCCTAGATAAGAAAAGCAGAACTGAGGGCTCCAGCTGAAAACGGCATTGGGCTGTCTTCTTTCTCCCCAGAAGACACAATAAAATTTCCATAAATAAGATAACATTTTTGTCCCAGTTATTGAGCTGAAAAATCATCTAAGATAATGTAACAATAATCGTTTAACTTCCTCAAATAAAATTTGAACATTTTTAATTTAGAATACAAAATACATGCAATATTTTTTATTGAGATATAATCAACATGTAACATTGTGTCAGTTTAGGTATACAATGTGTTGATTTGATAAATTTATATACTGCAATATGATTACCACCATAGTTTTAGCTAACACCTCCATCATGTCACATAATTATCATTTGTGTGTGTGTGTGTGTGTGTGTGTGGTAAAAACAATTAGGATCTAGTCTTTTAGCAACTTTGAAGTTTATAATACAATATTGTTGACTATAATTACTATGCTGTGCATTAGATCTCCAGGACTTATTTATCTACTGGTTGCAAGTTTGCACCTTAAACAACTTTCCCCCATTTCCTTTACCCCTCAGCCCCTGGTAACCATCATTCTACTCTCTGTTTTTGTGAGGTTGGCTTTTTTAGATTCCACATATAAGTGATATCATACAGTTTGTCTTTATCTGTCTGACTTATCTCACTAAGTATAATGCCCTCAAGGTCCATCCATGTTGCCACAAATGGCAGGATTTTTTCTTTCTTATGGTTGAATAATACTCCATTATATATATAGTGAATAATGCTGCATTATATATAATGCTGCAATAAACATGGGAATGCAGATATCTATTTGATATCTTGTTATCATTTCCTTTGTATATATATATATCCAGAAGCAGAATTGCTGGATTATAGAATAGTTCTATTTTTAATTTTTTGAGGAAACTCCATACTGTTTTCCATAGTGGCTGAATCAATTTACATTCCCACCAACAGTGTACAAGGGTTCCCTTTTCTCTACATCGTCACCAACATTTGTTATCTCTTGTCTTCTTGAAGATAGCCATTCTAACAGGTGAGAGGTGATATCTCACTGTAGTTTTGGTTTGCATTTCCCTGATGATTAGTGATGTTGAGTATTTTTTCATATACCTATTGGCCACAACATACCAAAACTTATGGAATGCTAGAAAAGCAGTTCTAATAGGGAATGTTACAGCAACAAATGCATATATTACAAAAATAGAAATATCTCAAATAAACAACCTAACTTTACACTTTAAGGAGCTAGAAAAAGAAAGACTAAGTCCAAAGTTAGCAGAAGGAAGGAAATAACAAAGATCAGAGTGGAAATAAATGAAATAGAGACCAGAAAAATAAAATAAAAGATAATGAAATCAAGAGCTATTTTTTGAAAAGATAAACAGAGTTAGCAAACATTTAGCTAGACTAAGGAAAAAAAGAGAAGACTCAAGTAAATAAAATTAGAAATGAAAGAGGGTACATTACAACTGATACTACAGAAATATATAGGATCATAAGACACCACTGTGAAAAATTATATGCTAACAAACTGGATAACCTAAAAGAAATGAATAAATTCCTAGAAACATACAACTACCCAGAGTGAATCAGGAAGAAATAGAAAATCTGAATAGACCAATAATGAGTAAGAAGATTGAATCAACCCTCAAAAACCTCCCAACACAAAAAAGCTCAGGATCAGATGGCTTCACTGGTGAATTCCACCACTCTTATTCAACATAGTACTGGAAGTCCTAGCTAGAACAATTAGGAGAGACAAAGAAATAAAAGTCATCCAGATCACAGGAGAAATCACAACAGATACCAATGAAATACAAGGGATCATAAGAGAATACTATGAAAAACTATATGCCAACAAACTGAACAACCTGGAAGAAATGGACAACTTGCTAGACTCCTACAACCTCCCCAAACTGAATCAGGAAGAAATAGAGAATCTGAATAGACCAATAACAAGTAAGGAAATAGAAACGGTAATCAAAAACCTCCCCAAAAATAAGAGTCCAGGACCAGACAGCTTCTCTGGAGAATTCTACCAAACATTCAAAGAGACTTAATACCTATCCTTCTCAAACTATTCCAGAAAATTGAGGAAGATGGAGTACTCCCTAACACATTTTATGAAGCCAACATCACTCTGATCCCCAAACCTGACAAGGACAACACAAAGAAGGAGAACTACAGGCCGATATCACTGATGAACATAGATGCAAAAATCCTCAACAAAATTCTGGCAGACCGAATACAGCAATACATCAAAAAGATTATACACCATGATCAAGTGGGATTTATACCAGGGACACAGGGATGGTTCAACATCCACAAGTCAATCAACGTGATACACTACATCAACAAAATGAAAAACAAAAACCACATGATCATCTCAATAGATGCAGAGAAAGCATTTGACAAGATCCAACACCCATTTATGATAAAAACCCTCAATAAAATGGGTATAGAAGGAAAGTACCTCAACATAATAAAGGCCACATATGACAAACCCACAGCCAACATCATACTCAATGGACAAAAACTGAAAGCCATCCCTCTGAGGACAGTAACAAGACAAGGGTGCCCACTTTCACCACTCCTATTCAACATAGTACTGGAGGTTTTGGCCAGAGCAATTCGGCAGGAAAAAGAAATAAAAGGAACCCAAATAGGTAATGAAGAAGTAAAACTCTCGCTGTTTGCAGACGACATGATCTTATATATAGAAAACCCCAAAGAATCCATAGAAAAATTATTAGAAATAATCAACAACTACAGCAAAGTAGCAGGGTATAAAATCAACATACATAAATCAGTAGCATTTCTATACACACATGAATCAGTAGCATTTCTATACACTAACAATGAACTAACAGAAAAAGAACTCAAGAACTCAACCCCATTCACAATCGCAACGAAAAGAATAAAATACCTTGGGATAAACTTAACCAGGGAAGTGAAGGATCTATACAATGAAAACTACAAGACTTTCTTGAAAGAAATTGACGACGACATAAAGAGATGGAAAGACATTCCATGCACATGGATTGGAAGAATAAACATAGTTAAAATGTCCATACTACCTAAAGCAATCTACAGATTCAATGCTATCCCAATCAGAATCCCAAGAACATTCTTCACAGAAATTGAACAAACAATCCTAAAATTCACATGGGGCAACAAAAGACCGCGAATTGCTAAAGCAATCCTGAGCAAGAAAAACAAAGCCGGAGGAATCACAATCCCCGATTTCAAAACATACTACAAAGCTACAGTGATCAAAACAGCATGGTACTGGTACAAAAACAGGTCCACAGATCAACGGAAGAGAATTGAAAGCCCAGAGATAAAACCACACATCTATGGACAGCTAATCTTTGACAAAGGAGCAGAGGGCCTACAATGGAGAACAGAAAGTCTCCTCAACAAATGGTGCTGGGAAAACTGGACAGCCACATGCAAAAGATTGAAAATTGACCATTCTTTTTCACCACACACCAAAATAAACTCAAAATGGATCAAACACCTAAAGATTAGGCCTGAAACAATAAGTCTTCTAGAAGAGAATATAGGAAGTACACTCTTTGACATCAGTTTCAAAAGAATCTTTTTGGACACTATAACTCCTCAGTTGAGGGAAACAATAGAAAGAATAAACAAATGGGACTTCATCAGACTAAAGAGCTTCTTCAAGGCAAGGGAAAACAGGATTGAAACAAAAAAACAGCTCACTAATTGGGAAAGAATATTTACAAGCCACTTATCCGACAAAGGGTTAATCTCCATAATATACAAAGAACTCACACGGCTTAACAACAAAAAGCAAACAACCCGATCAAAAAATGGGCAGAGGACATGAACAGACATTTCTCAAAAGAAGATATAAATATGGCCAATAGACACATGAAAAGATGTTCATCATCGCTAATCATCAGGGAAATGCAAATCAAAACTACACTAAGATATCACCTTACACCCGTTAGATTGGCAAAAACATCCAAAACGAAGAGCGACAAATGTTGGAGAGGTTGTGGAGAAAAAGGAACCCTCATACACTGTTGGTGGGAATGCAAACTGGTACAGCCACTATGGAAAACAGTATGGAGATTTCTCAAAAAGTTAAAAATAGAAATACCCTATGACCCAGCCATCCCATTACTGGGTATCTATCCTAAGAACCTGAAATCAGAAATCCCAAGAGTCCCTTGCACCCCTATGTTCATCGCAGCATTATTTACAATAGCCAAGACGTGGAACCAACCTACATGCCCAGAAACTGATGATTGGATAAAGAAGATATGGTATATATACACAATGGAATACTACTCAGCCATAAAAAAGACAAAATTGGCCCATTCGCAGCAACATGGATGGACCTCGAGGGTATTATGTTAAGCGAAATAAGCCAGTCAGAGAAAGACGAACTCTATATGACTCCACTCATAGCTGGAAGTTAACATATTGACAAGGAGATCTGATCGGTGGCTACCAGGGAAAAGGGGGGGTGGGGGGAGGGCACAAAGGGGGAAGAGGTATACCCACAACATGACTAACAATAATGTACAACTGAAATCTCACAAGGTTGTAATCTATCATAACATTAATAAAAAAAAAAAGTCATCCAAATCAGAAAGGAAGAAGTAAAATTCTTGTTATTTAAAAATGATATAATCTTATATACAGAAAATCCTAACCACTCAACCAAAAAACTGTTAGAAGTTTCAACAAATTTAGTAAAGCTGCAAAATATAAAATCAACAAACAGAAATCAGTGACATTTCTATACAATAATAATGAAACATCTGAAAAAGAAATAAAGAAAACTATCCCATTCACAATAGCATCAAAAGAAATGAAATACTTAGAAATAAATTTAACCAAGGAAGTGAAACATTTGTATAATGAAAACAATAAGATTTTGATAAAAACATGGAATATTTTACTATATTAAAGGTAATATACAAGATATTTTGACGTATTTTACTAGAGAGAGAATAAAGGTAACATTTATTAAGTGTTTATATGTCAGGGCCGTTTCTAAATATATTACATATATTAGTTAATTGACTCCACATAAACCCATTTATATTACGGATTAGAGATACAGATGAGAAAACTGAGGCATAGGGGATTTATTTACTGACTGGAGTCAAGCAAGTAGGAAGGGGCAGAGCATAATTTGAACTGAGGTAATATGACTCCAGAGTTTTATATCTTAACTTTTTCAGGGTACCACCTCTAAACTAGTGTTTTATAAGAACATTTCCAATAACACTTTACTTTTACTGTATAAGACAAAATATTCAAAAGCAGAAATTTAAGAAATATCTTGCCTAGTTAATACAATACTGGACACTTTATTGCTATTCTTACGAGTTCTTTTCTTTAAGACTCAAGCACTTGCTTAGAGCCTATATGCCTTTAGATAGGGCCCTATCTCTCTCTCGTCCTTTTCAGTATCACATTCAGTCTCCCACAATTGGTCATGTGATTTCTGCCACTACATCTTTGTTGAAGTTGCTCTTGCCAAGGGCACCATTGATTTGCTTGTCACTAAATCCTTTTATACTTTTAACCTCCCATCATAGCTGAACACTTTGTGGCATCACGGCAACTCCTACTCCTTTTTTATTAAAATATTTCCTCTCTTTTCATGATACCCTTCTTTTCTTGATTTTCATTCCTTTTTCCTGATTATTCTTCCTTAGTTTCTTCAATTTTGTGCTCTTTCTCTTCCCACTCCTTCAATGTAAGAATTCTCAACGATTGCAATCTTCTTCACACTCCAAATATTATCTCCAAATAAATCTGACCTAGCTCTAAAGGTTGTAACATCAATCTGTATGCTGATGTCTGGAAAATATGTATCAAATGCTCTGCCAAGTAAATTTTATATTCAACTGTGTCCAAAAATAACTCATTATTTGTTCTCAAGAAAACTTCCTGTGTTCCCTATCTCAGAGTCTGACACGATCATCCACTCAGTGACTCAAGCATGGAACCTAGTTGTCCCTTTCAAGCTATCCATTTTCTCATCTCCAAACCCAGCCAACCAACTCAGCCTACATGTTGAGATGTCACCCTACTTCCTAACTGGTCTCCTGGAGCACTTATCACTGTTAAAATCCATTCTCTAAACTGCCTTCAGGGCAAATATTTCTAAAACAAAACTGGCTGAGCTACTCCTATGTCGAAAAGAGTCATTGGCTTCCTGTTACTTATACAATATAGTCCAAACATAGCAAACAAGAATCTTTATGAGCTAGTGTTTGACTGCCTCTCTATTTTCATGACCTCCATGTTCCACACCCCAAGATACCAATTCACTTGTGATTTGCATGTACCTTTACACTTTCTCTTCATTCTGCTCAGGATGCCTTTCAAAATTATGTTTATATAGGAATTACCTACTTATACAAAAATAGATATTACTCCTTCTCTGACAGTTATGCACTTCTCTTTAGTGCTTCTATGTTGGGTGTTATGATACTAGCACACTATGTGGTCTAGTGATTGTGGTTATATTTCTGTTCCTTTCACTTACTTCATAAGGCAGTAGTACATAGCACAATGTATAGCACATAATGATGTTCACAAATATGTTTTGAAGTGCACTGAAATCTCTTCAATTCCTGCAAATATGAGGCAGAAGAAGATGTTTCCTTATAGTTCTGTAAAATCTGGTTGTCAGTCAAATCAATAAAAGTTATAATTCAAGTTAAAGAGCATGATAAATCAAAGCAATCACTTCATAGCAAGTTATGTTTAACTATTCAATTGGTTTGTCATGATGAAAACGACTATATTTTGGTTGAAAAATCTATGATTTCAGAGGAGAAAACTCATATTCTCTGATTTTTTGACATTTTCTAGTTATTTTGATGTAGTTTAAATAGACCTTGAATGGCATGCTACCCTGCTTGCTTTTCCGGGCAGCAAAGAAATACTGAAAAATTGACATCCCTTATCATCTACTGTTTCAAGGTAATTATTTAAGACCTGTAGCTGTCACTGTAATACTAAACTTCTTCTGTTTATCCAGAAGAAACACAATGACATTCATCACCATGCTGCACAGTAATGTTAGTTTGAAAGTATCATGTTTAAACTTTTAAATGTGTAATGTTTAATTTACTTTAGTTTGCTTTAGAAATATTTTATATTTAATCCTTTATCCTCAACTTAGGCAACTAATTGCTTTTGAAAAATTACACCAGTCAATTTCATATTTCACTATATGGTAAATGCTGATAAGTAACTCTCATTTATCAATGATATTCAGCTCTGCATGAATTATTTTCAAGACATAATGCTCTGGGTAACAGTTGTCTTTGGTGATGCTCAAATTAGGTATTGAATGTAAATCGTATAATGAACTAGAGTAAAAGTACAAAAAATGGAGAATTCAGTGAGAATAATAAAATAGTATATCTAAGCATATCACATAAAAATTGCCCTTAGTTTGAAATAAATAGTTCGCTTGTATGTAAAATGAGTGTGACTTTTACTTGAATGAAAAAATGAACCAGTCTTGGTCTTTAATAGTTACCTAATGGTTGTATTGTTATTTTACTTCTTTGTAAACTAATACTGTACTTTCAACATTTATTTTTTAAAAATGCAATCTAACTCTCTGAGTAGATTTTTAACTAGTGCAAAAATGACAGACAAATGATGTTCATCTCAAGGAAAAGAATCCTAAAGAGATTGCTTCGAAGACTTACCCGATGACATGTTAAGCACAATCAAGCCACGTATAGCCAGCCCACTTTGCTTTTGTTAAGGCATTTCTCATCTCACCCCTGGGCCATTACAATAAGTCTCCTTAATTTCTTAACACTAGACTCCCAAATCCAGCCCAGAATTGGATATCACTATGCAATTCTAGAGATCTAAAAAGCAAAGCTTACCACATCCTTCCTGTTTAAATATTTGTGATGGTTTTCTATTGCCAACAGAACAAAACTGAAACTTATCATAGGCCTAAGGATCTTCAAATACATCTCCAGTTTACCCTTCCAACTTAATTCTGGTCCCATACCACTCCCTGATAAGAATGCTATGGCTCTTACGAATTTAATTTTGTTAGCCTTTTTCAATTATGGTATATTCTTTTAAGGGTTATTTATTCAGCCTTCATCTTCTTCTCCAAAGGGAAAACTATCCATCCTTCAAGACTCCTCTTAAGTAGTGGCTCCTTTTTAAAGCATTTGGCAACATTTCCAGGCAGGTCAGAACCACTTTCTTATGTTCCCGCACCACTTTTGTCAATTATTAGAGCACTTTCTTCTTGGACTGTGATTACTTCTCTGTTTTCTCTCATCCTTAGACTGTGAGCTCCCCGAAGGCTGAAATTACACTCCTTTCTGAATCTCTAGTGCCAAACAAATAGAAGATACTCAGAAAGCGTTTCTTGAGTAAATACATGAACGGACGAATGAATGGTTTATACTACGTGTGTGTGTGTCCCAAGAGAAAATACGGTTTAGGCAGTACACAATAATCCAACAGGGGTTTATTAACAAAGGGAACACTTGCCAAGATGTGGTTGTGGGACAATCACAAAACATAGTGGAATAATTCTCATTAGCAACCAAGCTCTAACCAACCTTAGACTCAATAAGACAAGGAAAGGGTCCTGGAAACAAGAAGAACAGAGAGTCATGTAGAGTTTAATGCCTTGAGAGGAGCACTGACTTCCAATCAAGGGACACAGACTGTTGGAGACCACATCAAAGAAGCTGTTTGGAATAAATCCCCTGACTCTATTCTGTTGCCATTCTCTAGTCTCTTGTTGGCAGTCCTTATTGGCAGACTTCAACTAGAAGCCTAGAGATGGCAGACCCTCTTGATGCAACCCATGTTTATTAGTGCTCAAGTGATGATTAACATGGAGAAGGATGAGGAGTAGGTCTAGATGGGCAAATGGACACATCCGACACAATGTATACATTAACTTATATATTATACATAATATCCTGAGGGATAACCCAATAAATAACTATATTAGGCTTCTTCCAGGCCCAGGTTCTGAATAAATTGAGAAATAAAACTTACCTGTTAGTGAGAAAATTGGGAAATCAAATTATCCTTTTCCTTGATTGGAGAAACCAGATTAATGGATGTGACTTTAAGGCTATTTTCCAAGTAGGTTTGCAAATACTGAGTCTGATATCTGAAAGACATACTCATCTATGTATGACAATCTAAACTGGGACAGTCCTATATGCTGCACATGTGGTATAGCAAGATCCATGTTCTCTTCAGGTAAATTGGCCCCAAGAGAAAGAAGGATAGCACTGAATAAGAACATTGGTTATTCTTCTCAAATTTACTAATCAGATGCAGTAAATACTGCAATAACACAGCCTATAGTGATGCGAATTCATGTATAACACATATAGTAATTGGCTTTTCTTCTGATTGCAGACTCCTAGCTATCAAGTAGGAATGGATACAACTCTTGAACTTCAGAAGAGGAAAGGAAGTTGTAGAGGAAACGGTACGATGTGGCAGTGAAATGGTAGCCAGCCCCGTCTCAAGAAGCTGGAAAGTGGAGGGTGCATCCTCTTTCATCAGTATTCATTCTTCTGACCAAATCTGCCTGTATCAGATTGTTAAAATTGGCAACAACAAACCAGGAGGTTTTTGGAATTGCTGCCTCTGTTCTAAAGGTTTCTGCCAAACTTAAGACCCAGAATGATCCACATGGATATTTAACTTGGATCAACGACAATCAACAGGTGGTGTCAAATGTAGTTAGGATTTGTATTGATTTGAAACGTGAAGTCAGATCTTCAGAACTCCAGCCAGCCCACCCTGGTCATTCACCAACCTCTCGACAACATGACATCACATTTAACGCGACTGAAAATTTTAGACCTTGCATATGGTATTTTGGAGATGTAGTAAGTAAAGGAGAAGCAGTAGGCACTTAGAGAAAATCCCTCCTTCTTGAATCAAAAGCAGAGAAAAAGGTACATTGACCTCGAATGATATATCTACGTACATAAAAATAGAGTAATATTTGTTTTGTTATGTTAGATTATTTTAAATATTTAGAAGGATATACTCTAATTTGTAAACACTGAATAATTGTAATACGCTAACAGTACATTTTAAATTAATTTTTGCTTATCTGTTTTTGATTAAATTTATATTGAAAATATATTATGTGTGTAATTTTACATTTTAAGAAAGTGCAATGCAATGGCATCTCAGAGGGAAAATATGATTTCTCCCTTACATTGTCAGACTTTATAAAATATGCAATAACGTTAGTAAAGTTTGATAAAATTTCAAAAATAAGTATAGAGTGTCCTACCTGAGAATGAACTGGAAATGTGAAACCTGTGAATTATTTACTGCATCCTCAGAAGATTATTTTTTCTGGGAAAAATCTTTCATTGGTCTGTTTAAACACCAAGCAAAGGCTCTTTTCAGAAATGGAAATACTTGAGACATTTTCATTCCAACTGTGTAACGCTCTGTAATGGGAAGCCAGATCTGATTATCTGTTGATGATTTCCCTTATGCAATAATGCTTCTTCATTATACATGGTTTGAATTCTCCATGCCTACATATGAGTACGTGTTGTTGCAGAATTGCAGAATTAGATATTGTCTGTTTAAAGAGTTGCTTCAGGTAAAGGAAGCATAGAAATGGGGAAGGTGTCATGGTGAAGTAGAAGTCTTTCCTTCACTTTGCACTGCAGGAGAGCCTCTGCCAACCATGGAGCCTGAGTTTGGCACAGCGTGACTTAATCTGGACTTTCAATGGTCCTCATAGCTATATGGAGAGAGAATGCATAACTGAGACTTCGAGGATCATAATATATTTAATTTAAAGTTTATGGGAGTGCCAAAGGAGAAAATCAGATGTCAGCAAATACTCTGAGTAAGGTTTCCTTAGGAAAAAGAATATGCTGATAATCTCTCAGCATATCAACATACAGTAATATACATTGTAAATTTTACATCATTTCTATTATTCTGAACAGTCAGTGAAGTCAAATTAAAAGTTGGAACGTGGACTTTGCGTTTCTGTGTAGAATTACAAATCCATTTCCCCTAGGTTTCTGATTTGTAGCAAAAAAGGGAGATCTGGGTCCCTTCCTTAAGGTTAGAATGGTAGTGACAAGGGCAGTCATCAGGGAAGAATAGCTGTGCCCAGAGAGGGGTGATACCACAACAGCCCTCAGCAGCAGAGCCAGCATTGTGGCAGCATGTCTGGGGGCTGAAGCAGAATAATGTGGGAGATGTTTCTGAGCATTCATGTGACAGCTATCTGTGGAGCTCTTAGAAATAGCTAGAGGACATGTTGAGAGATGCTAATTTCTGTCATTTAAGCACATAGGGATGATGCCTTGGTAATTTGGATATTTACAGTAACTTATGATGATGTGTGGTAGTCATAAGCTGGTCAGACCAGAGAACATTTGGGTTACATAAACCTCATTTGTTATGCAACACACGCTATATGAACTTCTTTTTCATTTTTATAACAGAACACAGAGAGATAAAAATTCTATTCTAGAGATGTTTTTCCCTAAGGGGGTCTCTGTGTTTTAGAAGAGGTTTTTAAAACTGCTATTTAACAAGAATATCTCTCTCTCAAAGAAGTTACTTTGGACCCTAAATAAATTAGTTTAATAAGTGTATAGCCAATTCTTGTTTTATAAACAGAGTCTTGGCTGATGGGTGAACCAGGCAACTTCATAAAACTAATCAAATCAAGGGACAAAATAAAAGAAGAAATTGTCAGTTCAGCCAGAAAGTAAATTGATGTTTCTTCTTGAAAAGTCTGTGGAGAATGAGATAGCTGGATCATATCAACTAGAGTACTGCTGATTTTGCAAACAAAACAATAACGGATCTTGATTCCATATATGCTATTATTTTACTGGGTGGCGTACTCAGCCAGGATCACAAAGCTCTTTGTGGAATGGGGGTAGGGGTGAGGTAGGGAGCAGGAATCAGAGTGGAAATGAATTGATAATACATTCATTTTAAAGTCTTTGTAGTGGAAGAAAAGGTTAAATGAAATCACGGCACATATTACAGCTGCGACCAAGTCACCAAGATGTCCTGAATGCCGTTGTCCTGCATGTTTTCCTCTTAGTATTCTTTCATTTAAGTAAGGTTTTTTCAGTACTCAGTACAAAAGTCAAGGTCACTGTGAAACGTTGTGAGTCCAAGCTCAACATGTACCATCTCTTTTTTTCATTCTCTGCTCAGAGACGTGGCCTGAGTCAAGTCCATCATTTAAAAAGATTCAAAGCAACATAAGATTTGAAACCATGTTCTCCTTTACCCTGGAGAAAATATGTCCAATATAATTTCAATAGAAAACATATTATTCAACGTATTGTTCAAATAGAGCAATAGAGGAAAGTTTTTAATGATGTCAAGAGCTTCAAAAATTTTCATTAACACAGTGAGAAATAAATGAAGTAAATAAGGAATAATGAAGATGGAAAGAAGGAAAAGAGGGAGGGAAGCAGGGAGAGAGAGTAAGAGAAAAGGAAAGTGTGAGAAAGAAGGAAAGTTGGAAAACAGAGAGCAAGGGAGGAAGGGAGCTAGAAAATTAAGCTCCATCCCTGGCTGTAGCTCCCTTCCAAGGCTGCAGTCACATAACCTGTACTTGGAGAGCCTGGGGCCAGATAGTCCCTTGGTTTATATCAACACAAAATACTCTATAAGCTTGTTTAAGGATGAGATCCGAGTTGTTACTTCCGTTCACTAATTTATCTCAGCTCTATAAGACGGTGCAGCATGGCACAGTCATTATCATCCCCTCATAAATTCTTCACCCCATTCCCCTCATACCGTTCCCTCTGGGATCCCAACTCCTTTAGAAACTCATGGTCTCCACAGCCTTAGGTCTTCACAGATGCTCCAATCACTTTCTTGCCCCCAAAGAAACTCATCTCGCCCCTAAGACCCACTTATTTGGAACTGTCTCTAAAACAGTCCACTTTCTCTCACTCATTTCACGGCACAGATTTGGAAAGCAGTGTTAGAATCTTTTGATTCCCAGTACACTTCAAAACCACTACATTCTACCCTCAGGCAAAATCCCACCTTTTAATTTTAGATCACTGACCTTTTCATGGCTTCCTCAGAGTGAGCCCCTGCAATATTCTACCTTTTTGTCTCCCCTCTGACATTTCTTCACCAGTTATCAGTTACTCTTCTCCCACTGGCTCCTCTCTATAAACAGGTTCACTCCTCATACTTAGAAAACTCTCCCTTGACCTTATAACCCCGTGGTCTCTTCTCATTCTCATTCTCATTTTCTCAAGCAGACTTTTTAAACAGTTGAGCATGCTGCCTCTACTTTTGTTCACTCACTCTCCTACAGCATGATGTCTGCCCCAACCATGTCAGCAAAGTCTCCACTCATCTGTTAACTGCCAAATGCAAATAGCCTCCATAGTGCTTCTATTACTCGACTTTTCGGTAGTATTTGACGTTATTAACTGATGCCCTCTAGCCCTTTGCCTCCATAATACCTACTCCCATGATTTTTTCTCTCTCATCACTCCATCTCTATCTTTTTTGCTTAACCCTAGGTCTTTAGTGTTTTCCAAAATTTCTTTATAGATCTCTTTTCCTTTCACCCTGTTCTCTCTCTCTAGTCAAGCACATCCACTCTTAAACATTTAAATTTTATCTGTAACTGAACCAGAGAAGTTTTCCTAAGTCTGGAATACCTACTCCATAGATTTATCGTGAAGACGAAACATGAATAGGCACATAAAATGTTTAATATCAGGTTTGGCACATAGGACAAACTCAACATATTGTAGTCATTCTTTCATCTCAGAGAATTTTCAAGTCTCTGTGTAGAGTTATTTGGCAATTGCCAAATATGATTCCACACAAAACTCTCCTGAATTTTAGCTTAAATATATGACTGCATGTTGCATCCGTATATCTGATGAAGACCTTACAAACATATTCAAAACTAAAGTCTCATTCTCTTTCTCATCCTCTTATCTTTATTTCTTCTCCTCCCCAAAATAGGTTTGCTTTTCTTCCTTACATATCCCCAATTTTTGGTTCAAGGCAACTTGTCTCCCAAATCAGAAATTTAAGTCATTAGAAATTCCTTCCTCTTCTGGATCACCCCTCTCTGCATGGACCCCACTTTCCCCACACCCAACCATTCGCTACATGTGGTGGAATCTACCTACTCAGCATTTAGGATCCACCTTCTCCTCTCCAGCTGACCTTATCTAGTTCAAGTCCCTGTCATCTTATTCCTGAACTGCAATGACAGCCTCCTAGTGGCCTTTTAGTCTTCACTGACTAGTCCAGAGTCTACACTGCCAAAAAAACAAAGCAATATTTAGGCAAAATACAACATGTTTTTGCCACTGCAGGAAATAAGCCCTTTGTCAGCCTCTGAATGGCCTCAGAGTAAGACAATTAGCACAGAACAGAGGGGTTTTTAGTCTCCTGTCCCCTAACTACCTCCACAGACTCATCTTTTGCCAATCTCCCTTCTGAACACAAATCCAGCAATACTAACCTCCTAATAGTTCAGAAACACCGTATGCTGTCTCACATTCTTATGAAAATCCTTCCCTTCTACTGTATCGTGCTTATACTTCTTATCCACCGGAAACCCTCAAATAATCTTTCAAAGTTCAAATCACAAGTTCTCCCTCCTGCAGTGTCTAATTTCCATCATCTCAGAAAAATTCATCACAGTTAGAGTCAAACAACATGAAAGATTTAAATCTGGACTTGGCCTCTTTGATCTTGGGTACATCACTTAGCTTCTCTTTGCCTCATTTTCCCCACCTGGAAAATGGGGACAACAGTTGTAAGCCTTAGCAATTACGAATACCTAACAAAAAGTAAATACTCAATAAACTTTAGTTATTATGTACATGTGCAGAATTATGTAGGTGTTATTAGGCAGTAAATTATCATAATTTTTGTTGTACTAGTCTGGCTTCACTGCTAGATTATGAGATCTTTGAGGAAAGAGACCTTATGCTATTCTAAATGTCTGCATCTCCAAAACCTGATGCTGCGCCTAGCATTTAGTATCTCTTCAATAATCTTTGTTGAATAAATGCATAAAATGATGAATATTCACTATTGTTGTAGAGATATAATGAGAACTCAGCATCTCCCTCACAACAGAGAATCCTTCATTAAAGGCCTTTGGCTGATCTCCACCTGCAATAACAGCACATTTGTAAGTCAATATTCTTGCATACCACAAAATAACTTTGCGAAGGTCAGGGAGTTGGAATTAATGCTGACAAGAATATGTATAAGCCTTTGATCAAATATGTGAAGGTAAGGAAGTTTCCAGTTTTGTACCTCTTGAATCTTCCCACTTCAGAACACCTCGCTCCATCCACCCATATCAGGATGTCTCCAGGACAAATTATACTCTCTCATTTCTAGTTCTAGTGCTTTGTTATTAGACACATTAGGAAGGACCTTTCTCTATCCTGATGATCTGGGCACTATGGTCTTCTGGTTACCTGCTTCTCTTGTCAGTCTAGGATGACCTCCTGCTGAATATCTTCGAGTTTCAAGCTCTTACCAATGATTATACTTGAGCACTTCCTATATTCATGTGCACTACAGTATTGCTTTTTAGATTAAAGAGCTATTGGCTAGGACATTGTGAACAAGAAAAAAGAAATAATAGGAGCTAACATTAATTAGGCACTCACTATGTGCAAATTACTGTGCTGGGCAATTTACTCACACTGCTCACTTAATTTCCACAAAAGAGATAATGATTTTATCCCCCATTTACATATGAGGACACTGAGACCCATAGAGATTAAGTAACGTCATAGAATTAGTAATTGATAAGGTAAATTAATTAATTAATGAAGTTTGTCATTTTGCCTCTTAAAGCCATTTTGTTTTTTTAAGCTTAAAAACAAACCATATACTCAAGAAAGTGTTCAATAGTTATGAACAG
Organism: Equus quagga; assembly: GCF_021613505.1. Lineage (NCBI taxonomy): Eukaryota > Metazoa > Chordata > Mammalia > Perissodactyla > Equidae > Equus > Equus quagga. Next base: position 120,881,879 of record NC_060269.1, read on the forward strand.
TTATAATCACATCCTTCAGGTTAAAGTAGAGCTAGGTAAGAAGGTAGGTAATTGGCGAAGTTTAGCAATGACTAAACATAAATGTAGTAAAAACATTTCCCAATTTTAGTGGAGAGCTCCAGTAGAGAATCCATCAAAGCTATGTTCAAACAGTGAGCCCATGAAGTTCTGGTTTTTACATGTTTTTATGAACATATGTGGAGAACACATGAAGATGAAAAAAAGTATAATTTAACCAATAAATCATTCGTGTCCTTGGGTCTTTTTCACTACATCCTTCTCCTAAACCGGCCCTATTGGAATCTTTTAAAGATTCCAGCCCCCACCCAGCCCCCAACCTTGACAGCTAAGTGAAAAAAAATCATTGATTTGTTCTATGGTTAGACAGAAGTGAAGCTGGTCATTGAGTTGAGGATTATGAAAATAGTCTCACATTTCTTACGGAGCACACTGGATGGATTTCAGAATGTACGACCTTTGATTACTTACATATAATTGCGTCTTTCATATCTACAGGGAGAAGAACATACAAGTCCAGAGCTGATATCCTTGTGGGAATATTTTTGAGAATCCTTCTGCCATTTCCCTCTAAGAACAAAGTCGTAGAGGTAAATCTTGCTATTCTAGGAGACAGAATATTTGATCTGATTAACTGAAATTGTTAATGCAGGAGAACGTTTCTCGACTGATTCTAATGGCAACACCAAAAGTGCTTCATCATCGCACAGCCCTCAGAATTGAGTTGATTTCATTACCCATGACCAAGTCAGGAACAAAATTTTTGGATGTGTTTAGTAATGTTTTACCATGCCATTTCTATATACTGAGTTAAAGTTTGCAAAAACCAAACAAGCTTTTTGCAGAATGTTATAACATTTAAGTTGGGGTATGTAAAACCCACCAGAGAAAGTGGGGTTGGAGGGCTGGAGGAGAGGGAGGTCAGGAATCTTTTCTTCCCTCCTTCCCCGCTTTCACTTTTCCTGAAGTCTCAGTATCCCTTAGTATCCCAGAATTACAGTTCCTGCCAAGTTCCTCTAAGTTTCCAGATTTTACAGAGCTTCATGTTACTATTTCTTCCTCTTGTATCTTCACACTTAGAAGCAATGATGACTTCCTACTATTACTATCCTCTGGATGCCTTAATATCCTTTTCTGATCCATTAACCATGCCCAGCTGTAAGGTGTCCCTTTGTGAAAATTTCTTTCCCTGACCAATCTCAGTGGAATTCCAGTCTTTGCTGGAACTCTGACTGCTACAGTGAAATGATATGTAACATATATTAAGCAAATATATATTTATTAACTATTTCCATGCCTGCTTTTAAAGCCTAGAAGGGAAAGAAAGGAAGAAAGGCAGACAAACTCACAAAACTTAACCCAGGGATTTCCACCCAGAGAAGTTCTAATTAACAATGAGGTGCTCAATTCAACATTTCAAAAAATACTCAAGCTAGTCTCAAATTAGAGTCCACAGGTTAATCAAAAGAGTGAGTTTTGTTTTAGTTTAGTTTTGCTTTGACTAAAATTATGGCAACTCAGTGTGGTACCACTATTTATCTTAGGCTAATCAGAGTATCTACTTAGTGATTTTATGCATATGAATAATAACAATGTGACAGCTAATTATTTACACTTAATAAGTAAATAAAGCAAAAAAATAAAAAATAAAAATTTAGACTCCATAGAAGAAAATCAATAAAAAAGGAGTTCTTGAGGTTGAAAGTTTGGCAATGACTAGCTTAACACTATAACATCAGTAAAGGAGGCCCTCCTTAACTCTGGGACCCTTCCCTGCAGACTCTGCCGTATCTCCCAAGGCAACTTCACAAGGAAGAGCAACCACCTGCCCATGAACATTTAGTCCTCAGAGGTTCCAAGAAATCAGCCATGATAGCCTTCCATTTGGAATGTACTCCATTGTTTGCTTCAAGCCCATGAATTAGAGAGGTCTATGGGATGACAGAGTTGGACCAAAACTTCATATTTATCAACCCTAAATTTGAGAGTCAAGTTCATGGACCAGCCCCAAGCTTGACAGCTGGGTGACCTGATGTGTCTAATTCTCTGTTCTGCTCTCTCCACACCAACATTCCACCACCCAGAACCAAATGTGACTGAATCCTCCATGAAGGTGCTCCATTTTATACTCTAACTGTAGAATTGGTTTCACTCCCTCAATAATTCTCATTTTAGATAACTAGCCTTTAATGGCTGACTACTGTGCTACAGCTAGTAGTTTCTAGGAGTGTTAGAGATAAGATTTTTACTCACAGTCCTATATGTGGGCCAGTACATTCTATTGGTCATGTCAATAAAAGATATAGTCTTTGAAAAATCCCGTATTATTCTGGACCCCATTTTCCAAGGCTACTTTTCCCTGAAGGTCATATCTTTGGTATCTTGGGCACAATCAGTGACTGCTACCTTGAGATCATCCGTGATGCCAAGCAGAACTTTAATAATAGATCCTGAGTATGAGGATTCAATTTGATATGGTTAACATCTACTTATTTTTCTATCTCTATATCTAGTTGTATATAGTGGTACAAATATACACACTAATACACAACAATAATTCACTTTAGTATAATATTCCTAAATATTTTACTTACTCTTAATGCCTTTTTCTTGGGGAACAGATTTCTTTTTTTTTTTTTTAAGACACGTTTATAATGCTATACGTATCTGAGAAAATAGTCACTGAACTTTAAAACCTACTAGACTGTCTGAAAATACTAATTTGCAAGAGACATCAAGTAAAAAAGACTGGACCTTGAGGTGGGGAGATAAAGGTCCTGGGGCTGGGCTGTCCACCACCGACCTCAGTGATTTTAGCCGGTTCTCTCATCTGTCAGTGCCCGTTTTCGAATCTGTACAGTAAGGAAATTAAAGTCCTCCTCTGACCACTCTGTCTCCACCTCCAATTCACCATCTGTACCAACAGTCTGCGCTCCCATTGATAGAACTTCTCATATGTATGATTTTCACCACTTGCAATCACTTTGTGGAGCAGACAAATACACCTACTCACAGAGTTGCACTCAATATCCTCTTGCAGCACATTCCCAGACCTCGTAAAGTTCAAACACGGTGGGTTTGAAAAGAGTCCTTGATGTGGAGTAATGAGGCCTGGACTTGGAATCTTTCTCTGCTGCACATAAATTGTGTGAGTGTCTGAAAAGACCTGAACTAATATTTTAAATCGAATTCCTCATCTGAGCAAATCAGATGACAGCATCTACCTACCTACCTTACAGAACTCTGTGACTCTTAAAGAAGGTGGTTCTACCAAGGTAAATACTGTATCAAACTCTCCAAATGCACTTGAATGTTTATATTTACCTTTAGGAGAATTCATCTTTAGAAAAATTCAGCTTGTCATGTTTTGTTAAACTCAATGTGAAATATGCAAGAGCTGGTTAATGCTTTTGTGAGAAAAAACACAGAAGTTATTAGTAATAACAATTATCCAAAATATTTAAAATATTTACAGAATTACCTAAGGAGTTAGAGGAATTAATCAGTTAACATGACTCCATGTTAAGCAAGGATGAAATTTTTGCCAAAAATTCAAATGATAGCAACAGGAAAATGTTATTTTAAGACAAGGCTAAACAGTGAAACTGCATTAATAGTTCATAGTTGAAAGTGGAATTCTGGCTTTTGATGTGGCCCCAATCTAAGAATTCAGAAAGGAGCTGGGTCCATTCCTGCAGTCCAGCAATAATAACTACTGATAACGATAATGACAAATGCAATAATAGCAGCCAACATGCTTTGATGACTTATGTAACAGAACTGTGTTTCCATGAGTTATGTCTCATTTAATGTTCTCAACAACCCTATAAAGTTAGGTTCTGTTCATGCTCGCATTGCGTAGATGAGGAAACCGAGCCTTGGACAAGTTGAGTAACAAGTTTAGTAACTTCAGAGTTGGAGTAAGACCTTAGGCAATGAGATTCCAAAGTTATCACTATGCAAAGAGAAAGCACTTTGAATGACTGAATGATTGAATATAATACTTCTGAATATAAGCCTATGTACGCATCTTGCTTCATTTTGCCTGCCACTCTGAGAAGCCATTAAGTGAAACTAATTTGTTGCTAACATTCAAGCATTAATTACAAAGGGAACAAATGTCCAATCAAATAAAACTGCTGTTAGTTGGTGTCCTATTGTGGAGACACATATGGACAAGCAGTGTGTGTTGGGAAAATTTTACTCAGGTCAAAAAAGAGACCAGGCATCTGGGGCTGGCCTGGTGGCATAGTGGTCATGTTGACACATCCTACTTCAGCAGCCCAGGGCTTGTGGGTTCAGATCCTGGGCACAGACCTACACACCACCCATCAAGCCACGCCGTGGTGGTATCCCACATGCAAGATAGAGGAAGATCAGCATAGATTTTAGCTCATTGACAATATTCCTCAAGCAAAAAGAGGAAGATTGGCAACAGATGTTAGCTCAGAGCCAATCTTCCTCAGCAAAAAAAAAAAAGAAAAGAAAAGAAAGAAAAACCCCACATATCAACCTCATGGGAGGACTTGATCTGAGGAGCTGGGCCTTTGTCAGCCCAGACTAGCTCCACCTTGCCGACCTTTATAGGCACCAGGTGAGTTGCCTTTACTGATCTCAATATCCTCTTTGGGATATTATATCATTACAATCACATAATTAAATGGCTAATAATTTTTTTTCTCATTCATTCTTGGCCTGCTTTTTTAAAATCGTAATCACATAATGAAACTATTTGGAACTGTTTTCTCATTCTTTCTTTCAGTGAACTATTTCCACCCAGTTTTCAGATTTGCCGTCCACGCTTTCATTTTAGGTAACTTTCACAGCACTCACTCCATATTCTAATAATCTCTTTGGGTTAAAAGCCAATCCAGAAAGCTAAAACCTGAATTAAATAAGCTTTTCACATTTAGCCAATAATTTTATTTTTATGTGTCCAGCATTTTCTAGAATTTTCAAGTCAGTATACTCAACTTATTGTCTGAATGCATACAAAAAATGGCTGAGTGTTTTCTTTCGTAGATGATTCAGAATTTTACAGGATCCTAAGACAGTTGTTATAAACAAAAAACATAAGAGCTATTACTTTCTTTTTCAGTTTGTTTCATCATTAGAGAATCAAAGTGATGAAATGAGCTCACTGAGGTCACATAGCTCGTTAAAGGTTACCAGGGCTGGACACAGGTGAGAGATGAAACCCTCGCTAGCCTTGCCCTTCAAAGTAGACTACGACGACCTGCAGCATCAACACTGCCAAGGAGGATGTTGTGGGGATGCAGAATCGCAGCCCCCCCAGCCCGACATACCGAATTAAAATCCACATTTTACAAGATCCTTAAGTGACTTGCATTATGTTGACGTTTGAGAAGCACACCGTCAATTTTCCGAATTATTCACCTACAAACTATTGTGGCCCTTGGCAGAAGGATTAGTCTAGAAGTCAAAGGAAAATTTAGGGAAACTGAGGGCTGGAAATTTTTTTTAAAACATGTTGAGTAATTTCAAATACATCTTTTTATTGTTGTTTAGGGATAATTCCTGATTACGTTGGTAATTACAAATATAAACTATCTGTATATGCGTAGGTTTACACTTTATATACTAAAAGAGGTATGTGTCAGATTTTCATCGGACAGCACATTTCTTCTCCCCTGAAAACGTTACAGGGGAGAGCAGGACATCTGCATAACCCACCAAACTCCAACTTGTACAGCTTCTGCCACCCGTCTATTAGAAGCACACTATCGCCACCTGCTGGCGCTGCCGCAGAAAACCTAGCAAATTGTTGAACTGTTTTCTTTCAAGATAATTTCGTTATAATTTTACTGTTTGGCATTTTGCCACACTTTTCCCCAATCCCTGACTTCTCTCGAACTCCTGGACCACTTCATCCAACATTTTTTCTTCGTTTATGATGCCTTAATAGAGTAGCTAAACCTTAGCTCATTGCAACGTACAAAAGGACTTTAACACCAGCTTCAGGCTACGTCGAGCAGTTTACTGTGCTGTCCTCTTTGCATAGATTTGTGATTGCAAGGACAAGTTTATACAACTTATGATCCAAAAGTAAAATCAACGTACCAGGTACAGCCTAGTGACCAGTGCGGAAGGCCTTGTATCTGCAGTCAACAAACAGATATGTAAGACTCATTAGATATTGAAAATTCTTCTCTTCATCTTCCTCTATTTCTTATCTTTATAAAGTGGGGCTCTTTTTTCTCTGTCTTTAATCTAAAAATCTTAATATCTCCATACTCGAATATCTTTCGATCCTGTAAAGGCAAATTTTCTTTAATTTCTATTTTATTTCTCTCCTCAGTTCCGATTAATTTATACCCAGAAAAACCTTTGTTCTCTCGAGATGGTTCTAGAAATGATTCTAGATGATCTAATGATCGAATCTAGATCTAACAATCCTCAAAGCTAGCTCCAAAAGATTAACCAAAATTAATATAATCACTAGAAAGAACGTTGGGAATCTGCAAATTTCCTCCAAAAATCTCAAAAGTTCCACTGGTTAGCCAAGATAATTTTCATCACTGTTGTTTTGGTTGTTATTGACGATGATTGATTATGGCATCTTTCAAAGAGATTCCGTTAAGGGACCATAATTGTCTACCCCAAATATTTCACTACTGAATATTGTGTGACAACCTGCTAAAAAGGAATGCAAAATACCCTTTATGTCAGAGCAGCAGTGAAGAAAATTTCACTTTTTCACATAAGCCTCTATGGAGAGAGAATGTTAGCTCATTAGCAAAATTGAAGGGGATGAATTGAATGGAGAAGAAAGCTAATTCCCTGAAGAAGTATGTGCCTTCAAGTCTGAAAGTGCCAATTCAGTGTGTGAAGAAATGACTAGACATAAAACCCTCAAAATGAGAGCAGGGGCCGGCCCAGTGGCACAGCAGTTAAGTTCACACGTTCTGCTTTGACAGCCTGGGGTTCGCCGGTTCAGATCCCGGGTGCAGACATGGCACCACTTGGCACGCCATGCCGTGGTAGGCGTCCCACATATAAAGCAGAGGAAGATGGGCACAGCTGTTAGCTCAGGGCCAGTCTTCCTCAGCAAAAAGAGGAGGATTGGCAGCAGATATTAGCTCAGGGCTACTCTTCCTCAAAAAAAAGAGAAAGAAAAAGAAAAAGAAGTTAAGAGAGATGAATTCCAGTCAGTATAAAGCAAATCTCATGCAGTTTCCAGTACTGAATTGACTTTAGATCATGCGTGTAACGGCATATTTACGTCTGTAAATTTTTCATGGGTAAAATTAACCCATATTAATCTACATTTTGTTTGTTGTCTAAATTCTCAATTCAAATTTTGAAAAACTTTTAAAATATTTGACCACAAACAAAACTGCCTGGGGGAAAACTGTTTTCATCATTCACTGCTCAAAAATGTTTAATTCCTCAGTGGTATTTACAGTATGAAGTCATCCTCCGTAACACGGCATTTCAGTATTTCCATTACACAGCCTTACTCTAACTGATGGGCAGCAGATGTTAGCTTAGGGCTGATCTTCCTCAAAAAAAAAAAAAAGAAAAGAAATGAGAGCAAAGTGAAATTACTTTGAAGAGGTTCTCGGGTAGGAATGCATGAAATCACTTTACTCTTCATATTGCGTTTGGTTACAGTAATCATAATAATAATTTTAAAAAGGTATACATACTGGATTTGATTTGCTTTTTAGAAAATTAGTTTAGATTATTTTGCATTGTCAAAGAAGAAAAATTACACCAGGCGTTTAACAAGCAGGGAAGACTTTACTCCAGCCTGTTGCAAAGGGGAGAGAGATGGAACTCAGCTTCACTGGAACGAAAGGTGGGAGGGTTTTGGAGCGCTGGAGTGAGCTCGTGGAAGAGTACTGAAGGACTGAAGATAGGACGTTGGTCAATGGGATTGGGCCAATGTGTTTGCTAATGGACGCTTATCTAAGTTAGGCCCCTCTCCTCCCACAGACACTGGGAGACAGGGTGCTATCTTTCTTGATGATTATATTTCAAAGAGATGGCTCTCAGTTCCTTGAGAAAGACATGTCTGGGCTGTACAGCTGGCAAGAGGCTGAGAAATTTACCTCACTAAGGGGCAAAAAAAGAATTTACAATTGCAAGGTTTCTAAAGTAAATGTCTGAGAGAAAGGATGTCAGGGGCCTATAGTGAGGAAGAAACCTGTCTAAAGTTTAATCAAGCTGAGGGGGTTAAAGTTGTCTGGCTCAGCTTCCAATTATTATACTATAAGTGTGTTAATGATCTTTAAAAAATACCATTATTTTCTGTGTTCACGAGATGTGGGTATGAAGTAAATAACATAAATTTTCTTTACTGACTCATAAACTGGCTCTGAAAGTAATTTGCAAAGAGAACTTCTTAACTCATAGCAACATTATTAAAATAAATGAATAGTTTCACAATAAGAGGGCTCTGAAGGGCAACACTCATTTGAACATGTTACTTGTAGCAAGCTAGTTAAAAAGGTCTGTTCGCATAGTGTTATTGATGACTCTATCCTTTGTCATTGGGTAACTCTCATTTTTTTTCTTAAATTACAGAGACTCTATTTTCTTCCTTTAATAAAAAATAAAAACTCTTTGAAATTGTGTTAGTTATTACCATAAAATCATTGCCATAAAATCGTTGGAAACAATCATGACACTTCAATGACATGCAACAAAAAATGTTTGTTTCTCTTGCTTTTGCAGGTTCAGCTGATCTATGTTGGACTGGCTGAAATGATTTAAAGTTTCTCCACATCTTTTTCTGGGGATTAGCACTCAAGCCCAGGCATATCCGTCTCAGCAGGATGGTAGAAGCACCAGAGAAAGCAGAAACACGCGAGGTCCCTTGACGACTAGGCATACCATTGCTTCTGCCTAATCTTGACCAAAGGAAGTCACATGGATGTGGCCAGCGTCCAAGTGGGAAAGGACTGCAAAGCTGCATGGGAAAGGGCCCAGATACAGGGAGCAGTGAAGAATTAGGGATATTAATGCAGTCTACCACAGACGTAGTCATCAAATATTCATTGAAAGCTTGCTATCTTCAGAGAATAATGTTGAAGAAGACTTCCTTTTTCTCCCAAAGAATGCACAGTCTATTAGACTTTTAAATAGAATAGAATCTATCCTATTAAATAGAAGAATCTATTTAAGCTCAAAGGCTAAAGGAAATACGTACAAGAGGCATTAAAGAACCGACACCGTTTAATTGAATGGAAATGGAGAAAAGGCATTTCTGGAAGAGGAAATACTGTAAACAGGAGAGTGTCAGTGAGAAAATACAGAGCATATTCAGAAAGGTTTAATTTGAATGGAATAATGAGCACATGAAAAGGAATAGTTTGAAATGTCGTTAGGAGAAAACACTGATTCGGTAGCCTTTTCATCACCTTCAACTCACTCCCCACATATCCCTTAGGAGTTAGTCTTCTTTCTTCCTTGCTTCTCAATACTCTCCTTGGTTGACCTAACTTCATCATCCAAATCTGAGCAAATGACTCACAAAGCTGAACCTCCAGTCATAACGATTCTCCTTAGATTCAGAGTCTCTATTTCTAACTGATTTCTAAATATCTATAAGTGAATATTCTGGAAATACTTCAAAGACGATGTTTATAATTGAGTTTCCCCTACTCCAATATGTTTCATGTTTTGTGTTCCTTTCTCAGTAATCAGCACCACCAGGTCCTCTTAGCTTAAAACCTAGGAGACTTTCTAACTTCATCCTTCTACCTAATTTGGCCACATATAATCATTCAAGTCACATTAATTCTCCCTCATAAACATTCTATAAATCTGCCTTCTTTCCATTTCCACACCATTATCATAGCTAAGACCATCAGCATGTCTTACCCACAATATTACAATATTCTCCAAACTTGCCTCCCATCTCCAATCCATTCAATGCCAGAATAACCTATCAAAACTAAATTACTTGATTACATGATTCCTCTGTTCAAAAAAGTTTAAAGGCACTCTCCTAATGTCAGAATTCTATTATTTGATCATTTATTCATTCCACAAATACCTCTTGAGTCTGTATTGGCATCAGGCCCTGTTCTAGGCAATAGAAATACAGCAGTGAACAGCAAAGGCAAGGTCTCTGCTCTCAGGCAGCTGTCATTCCAGTGGAACAAAAATAATGAAACAAGACAGAAAAAAGGTACATAAGATGATATATTTTAAGAGAATGATAAGCACTCTAAATAATGTAATGAAGGGCAGGGGGTAATAGACAGAGCAACCAGATGTAAAGTGTCTATTTTGGAGTCCACTTGGGAAAATAATGCTGCTTAAGAGGGTATGGTGACTTAGATTTAGGCTGGGAGCAGTCAGAGGTGGTTAAAAAAATAGTGACATCCAAGGTGAAGTTTGAGGTAGAACTGACAGGTCTGAATTATGGGTTGGTTGTGAGAAATGAGGGAATGAAGATTCAAGGATGGTTTCTGTGTGTTTGGACAGAACAACTGGGTGAACAGAGGTCCATTGGCTGAGATGGGGAATCCTGGGAAGTAACAATGGAGGATGGAGGAGTCAAGATTTCTAGTTTTGTCATGTCTAGCTTGAGATGCCAAAATCAAACATGAAATAACTGCTTCATAGAGCAGAAATTAAATTAATTGATAAATGAATTATGAAACTTCAATACACTTTAAATAAGTTAAATGATACATAAATTATAATGGATACTTTTAAAAATCTATCAATGTGCTTGCCTCTTTGCATTTCCATATGCCTAACATTCTTGCTAGTGAGCAAAAACTATCCTCCTGAATGAGGACATAAGACAGCAAAGTGATGAGAGGTAGGATGGAGACCACTGTTTTGGCCTATTATTACTGAAATACCCTTCACATTTTGACTGATACTGTAGAATTTTCAAATGGAAGCAATCGTCTTGAGAGCTATTATAATAGTGCCTCTATAACCAAGCATGAGGAATCACATTCTACTAATTACTTAAGCATACAGATGAGATCGACCATCTTTCACTGATTCAAGCCTTCAACAAATATGTGTTAAGTATCTTCTATGCCCCAGGCCCTGTTCAGTTCTGTGAAAGTTAACCTGTGAGTCTGGCTGCCCAAAGCTACAAGAAAGAAAGAGGTCAGGCAGAGGAAAGGGAAAACGTTGTTTTCTACCCCAGAAATTGTGGAAGAGAGGTGATAGAAATGATCCATTCCCCAGTGTCCTTCTCTTCCTACCCTTCACTCCACATTTTAAGCTATACCTTGGAGAGACTCTGTTTTAACATGCAGATATGTTTGAGGATACCAAGAAAGTCAGAACTAGAGCCCTGTTTGCCTGGGCACAGTGAAAGGAGAAATGTGTGGGCCACTGGAAGAGCCCCAGCCTGGACTCAGCACCACCTTCCATACGACATGGGAGTGAATTCAGGAAGTAGTGACAAGAGGCAGACAGAGAAGTGAGTCTGTGCTAGGGGGCTAGGGTCTTCATAACCTGTGCTTGGAGTGCCTGGTGAGAGCCCTCTGAGAACGAAGCCAACTCGTGGCCCAGGAGAGTTCTAGGGTAGAGCAGAGACTGCCTCAATAGGGACTTTAAGCCTGGGACCAAGCACCCAAACCACAGATTCCAGCAGTGGGTCCAATGCATCAATACTCTTCAAACTAAGACATGTGTAACTTACCAAAAGTTGTGCAGGCATAGATGGTTTTAAGTAAATTATTTTCCAGATTCTCAATTTGCATAATTTATTTTTATAAAAACTGATCTGACAGGGAACATGCTTGCATTCACAATACCCCTTTCTAATTTTACAAGAAAGGGACAACCCTCGCCCATCCCAAATCTTGTTAAGGTACATTGCCCTGCAGTGTAAAATATCAAAGAAGTAGATAGTTCAAAATATTCATTTTAGGGATCGCTTTTTTGTGATTAACCAAATTCCATCGACACACAGGGCTTCTAATTTTTCCTTATCTATACACATCTCTGTTAAAATGGGCTCATTGTGCATATCCTGTTCTTAAAATATGCTCACACTGTCTCTGTGCCTAAAGTCCTTTGAATGGTAGAATTTAAGTTCCATGTGATCAGTCTCAGTAAGAATAACATCTAGATCATCTCCCATAGGACCTGGGACATAAATAAGGCTCAATAAATAAACTTTGAATGAATAAATCTTTCCTCCCTTATTTTAATCTTATCCAACCTCGAGTCTAATTCATGCCCCAACAACTCCATGAAGACCAGTGCTCTCCCCCTTCAATCGCAGTGACTGGAATTTCTGGCTTGTGGTATGTAGAATTAGAATTAAGAGTGTAGGCTTTGAGGCCAGACCAACCAGGTTCAAGTCCTAGCTCTACCACCTCCCCCATGTAAGTTATTTGTACTGTTTGTGACTATGTTTCCTAGCATTTAAAAAAACGGTGTAATGATAGACCCTAACTCTAAGCTTGTTTTGAAGCTTAAGTTAGAATTTGTAGGTAAAACACTAAAAACAACACCTAGTATATTTTAAATGCCATGCATGCATTCATAATTATCGAGTAGTAGTATTATCTATCCTAATAATTTTCGCATATCAATAGATGTCTTTCACACGCCTCTGCCTCGTTTCTCTACTGCCTTGTGAGCTCTTGCACCTTTGTGAGGACAGAGGCATCTCTTCACTATCCCTGCAACACTGGAAACCATACCTCACACCTTCATATTTTTAAATTAAAAGTTAGGAGTTTATCCAGTGGGCCACTTTTAGTATTGCATGAAATACTATTAAAATTTATTACGTAATTTCTAATGTACACAATTGATTTTTTAAGGTAGACTATTTTATTAAATCTGGACTTAAATTGAATAACTTTTTTATGGCAAAATTCCCACACAGTATTTGTTTATCTATAATTAAAAATATAACACTCTATAGCTGTGCAACTGCCACTAATTTTGTAATTCATCTCATTGCAGTATTTCTCCACAAATCCTGTTTAAAATAACTTACTATGAACCCTACTTGATAACAGGTACATTTTCTGCATCTAGCTAACTGCCTTATGCATCTTGGCAAGGAAGGCTGACTTGTAATTATCCAAAACTGAAAACATGCTAAAATATGCAAACAGCCAAACATAATTATTAATATCTTTCTAGAAGGCTTTTCTTCTCACTTGAAAAAAGTTATGGAGACTTTCTTCTGTGAGTCACCATCCTGTGATTTATGAATGTCTCTGTTCACTTGCAGTTACACCACTTCCAGGAAAAATTGATGAGTCATCAAAAATTAAGAAATTCTCAATTATTGACAGTGGCTTCAAAGAGTAGTAATTCTTCTATGGTTGTCTGAGGTTTGGAAGGAAGTGAAGGCAAATGGATTTGTGGTCTTGGTTCTTGGATCAAATGAAGTAAAAGAAGACCTGAAATACATTGATATGAAATCAGAATCAAGAGTAGACCACGGAAAAATATGACCTGGGGGATTCCAGCAACCAGCTGGCAGAAATATTACTCAAGGACGCCTAGCATAAGCTCTGCTTCTTTCTCTTCTAGAAGAGGAGTGGCCTTACCATTGCCAGCTTGGATTCAAGAGTCAGAGGAGCCTAAAATTAGCAAATATTTTATTTTTTTAAAAAGCATTAGATATTAATCACATTTTTATATTAATAGCATATATGATAGTATAAATAATATAGCATATACAAATAGTATATATAACATATTATATATATTAGTTACCTGGAATGGTTAGGTATGCCCACTGGTGATGTGTTGGTAAATGTTCAATAACCATCTTTTCAGTAGAGGATGTATATTTGTCTATGTATACATATACATATATATTTATTATAAATTTTGTTGATTTTCAGGATGTGTAGCACACAATATACAAATTACAATAAAATAGACATTAATCTTTGCTGTAAATTTTGTATATCCTATGGAATATCATAAATTTTTTGTCAATTTTTGCCAAACTCTTATATCTGTAGCCAATTTATGGCTGCAATTGATGAACAAGAGCAGTTCTAACACGAATGTTGGTTGATATTTTTGTTTTGTAACAAGTAAGATAAAAGTAAACAATGGAGATGAATGTTGAAACTTCACTCATCCATCAATATATAAGTGACACCTTTTCTAAATCAGACAATAGTTTTTGAATACTGGAAGGAAGTTTTCTCAAATTTTTTTGTATGCTATTCATAACATAACAAGTACAGAAACAACACAGTTTTAAGTTTAATCTACTTTATTAACATTTTTCTCAATCCCTTTCTGAAGGTAAGACCATCAACAAATAATAAACCAAATCCTGAGGTGTAGAGTTTGCTAATTTCTATGGTGTAAATTGTCTCACCATAGATACTTTCAGGTTATCATACAGTAGCATACCATTATATAGTATTTACACTGCACAGATACAAGAGATGTAAATAATCTTACTTAGGACCATAGATAATACAAATATGTAGTAGTATAATTAGGAAGTGATGAGTTTTGAATACAATTTATTTAATATAACTAATTTGTTTAAGTTTTTAATATAACTGGTATCATAAACATAACAAAGGTTTTAATATAACCATTTTTGGTAATTTCATATAGTTTTTTTTTTTTTTTTACTGGGAAAGATTCACCCAGAGCTAATATCTGTTGCCAATCTTCCTCTTTTTTTTCCCTCCCCAAAGCCCCAGTACATAGTTGTATATGCTAGTTGTCAGTGCTTCTAGTTCTTCCATGTGAGCTGCCACCACAGCATGGCTACTGACAGAAGAGTGATGTGGTTCCTCGCCTGAGAAATGAACCCTGGTCGCCAAAGCAGAGCACACTGAACTTTAACCACTAGGCCATCAGGGCTTGCTCTTGTATAATTTATTTCTTAACAATAGCTGTGTTTACCAGCTCACAAACTTCCTGAAAATTTATCAGTCCTCTCTCACAAGCTGATATGAGCCAGCTCCAGAATGCCACTGGGTAAACCTCCAGTATCAATGGCTTTGACATAGGAAAAATCTAGTTGTTTTCTTAATTCTAGCAAGATCCTACATATGTAGTGGGGCTCACTAGATGATGCATACAGGATTAGTGAGCTAAAGTGCCAGGAACATCTGAGTCAAGAAATACTCATCTGCTGTTCAGTGCCTCCAACTCACTCCTATTAATTCTCTGTATGCTTGGACAAATAAATCAATAACTTGTAGAACGTGTATATAAGTGGGATCTCTTTTCAGCAATTCACTACCCAATAAAATGATGCAGTGGATAAAAGAACAATGAAAATACATAAACCCACATGAATAATTAAAGTCAGATTTATTTATGAATACCTGATACTAACATCACTAAAACTGTGATCAGGTTAAACTGTGAAAACCGGTCCAAAAGACAGCACTGTTGCTAATTTACCTTGTCCTTTCAATTCTTGACTCTGTATGTGACACAAAGTGGGTTCTCAAAGAGTAGTTCCTTTCTGAATGACCAAAACTCATTAAACTCTAACTTTGTGCATATTATTGTGACCATTCTGTAAGAAACACAAAAGAATTATAATGTAAAGACGAAAGTGCTCTCACCAAGTTCTAAACGTCCTGGCCCCACCATCTCGAGTGAGTTAGGTATACCTAATGGGCCTAACGTGCCTCAAACGTAAATTACACTGATTGCCATAGCAATCTCTAACTCCCTTTACAACTCTAATATGAGACATTATTAAAAAATAAACATGCTTTTACCTCTAAAATTTTTAATATATAGTTGAAGAGAAAAAAATGTGATATATAAAGCCATTATAAAAAATGCAATTCACAATAAAGTATGGATATATTAGAACAGTAAAGTATGTTTAAAATGATATGTCAAATGTTTATAAAATCCTGTGAAATCCACCTTGCTTGAATTTTACACCATGGTCAATTCTACCTCCGAGTGATTCACACTTTTGATAATCTAAGTTTTGCCATAGCTATTTCAAAAAATAGAGCTTTCAAGTGATATAGACCACGCATACTGACTCTTACTAATGTTTTTCTATCAGCATATGTATTTTATTTTATTTTATTTTATTTTATTTTATTTTATTTTATTGATACGTTGAAATGTCACTTCTAAAAGAAATCTACTTACTGTTGCATGCACAAGGAAGCATAAACCTTCAGTATTGGCATGGTGTATTAGTCTGCTAAATACAAACAATATATCATAACAAAATACCACAGACCGGGGTGCTTAAACAACAGAAATTTATTTTCTCAAAGTTCTGGAGCCTGGAAGTAAGTGATCAAGATGCCAGCAAATTTGGCTTCTGGTGAGAGCTCTCTTTCTGGCTTGTAGACAGACGCCTTCCCACTGTGTCCTCATATGGCCTTTTCTCTGTGCTCACAATGATTGAGAGAGAGAGAATGGGAGAGAGATCTGGTGCCTTTTCATCTTATAAACATACCAGTTCTATTGCACTAGGCCCCATCATTGTAACTTCATTTAACCTTAACCTTCCTAAAGGCCCTATCTTCAAATATAGTTATAATAGGGGTTAGGGCTTCAATCTATGAATTTTGTGGGGACAGAATTCAGTCCATAACACATGGAATTTTAAGAACAAATAAAAGCAACAACATAAACACTTATACAATGCTTGCTATATGCCAAATATTATTCTAAGAGCTTAATGTTTATCAATATATTTAATCCTTCCAACAACTCTTTGGGTTAGATGTTATTATTACCACTATTTTATAGATGAGATAACTCAGGCACAGAAATGTTGACTTGGCCAAGTTTATCCTGCTAAGATGGAATAGAGCCAGGATTCAAACGTGTATAGGTTCCAAAGTCAAGACTGAATGAATCTACTAAAATCGTCAGTCATGTTAAGGGGGAGGCACAGAATTCCTGACTTGTTTCTCAGCCTTATTGTTACAGGCTGTTAGTTAATATCAGCTCTGATATTGGTTCCCCTACAGTGAACCTGGCATGTATGGGGTTAAAGCTAAAAACCTATGTTCCCACTTCCCTGGGTTTTTAGTTACACTCATCTGTATATGTTTGTTTCTTTAATCTCTAACTCCCTGAGCTTTACAACCAAATAGAAGTTACAAATTGTTAAAGCCCAGATGGCCTCAAACTGGACTCCCAATAAAGTTGTGGCTAATCCCAGGACCTTGAAGTCCTTCTACAGAGAAACAACTGTCCAGAGAATATAAAGAAATCGAAGTTTCCCAGGCCAAACTCCTCAGCTTCCTGACTTCAGAGTCTACCTTCCACCATGGAGATAAACAGCCAAGGACACTCATTTGAGAAACCCTTTGTCTCCTCTTCTGGAAGCAGCCCCACACACAGGCCAAAGAGAAAACGCTGACCAAGAAATCCATAGTCCCCCTCCCCTAACTAAAACCCCTACCCATTTCTTAATGGGGAGCAAGCAACTTTTGGCGCACTGGCCCTTGCTTTGCTCTATCTGCCTGGCAAAGTAAAGCTTTCCTTTTTCTCCCAAGACTCTGTTCTAGTTATTTGGATTGACATTGGGATCAGAGACTGAGCTTTGGCTAACATTATGAAGAGAAAGACAGTCAGTGCAAACTACTGTTTCATACAGATGCTCTTTGGCTTTTATGTAGAGGCATTTTCATCCAGCTGTTTGAACTGTAAGCAGAACATTAAGTCTTTCTGGAGAAAACCATCATCTTTAAGTTGCTTTGTGTAACTGGCACTGGCTTTGCTAATGTACATGTAGTGCAAATATATTTGCCCATTTGAACAACTTACAGTTATTCTTACAAGAGAGGCTTACATCAGCATTCTGTGTGCAAGAACCAGTAAATGCAATAGTGGAGAAACTGAGCTATGGAGTACACTACTTTATTAAGCTGGATTGGATCTTTGGTGTCTAAATGGTTTGTTGATCTTATCTGAATAATTCACTAAATATATTATGAACATTATGCAGAGGAATTTGAAAGATATTATAAATGGTCCATATTAATATTTTCTAAGATGACATTAATTCATGAATAAGGAAAAAAATTGTCATTACTCTCATTTATTTTCCAAAACTTGACCTATTCAGATATAAAACAGTTAAAAGAGTTACATCAGATGACTTCATCAAGCAAAAATTTATCTTGAAAAGTCACCTGCATGATTTTCTTTGGGAAATAATTCTCCTCATTAAATCTTAACAGAGAAGGCAGTTACATATCTTCTGTTCTTTCCAATTACCTGTGCCATTGGGTTGGGATTCTACCAAAACTAACACACAAATCATCGTTTGCTTTAAAACCTTATCTTCATCTCAAACTAATCAGCCTGAATATTTTTTCATTATAAACTAAACATAAAGAGCCATCACTGAGCAATATATTTAGGGGAAAATTTTTGTAAAATTTATTAGCAAATCAGTAACATGTATTTTGCAGTTATTTTAATTTTAAAAACTTTGTATTTTTAACAGCTATCTTCTACTTTTTACAATTGCACTGTTTTCCCCACCTGTTTTATTTTTTAAACAAATTTAAGTAAAAAATAAATTGATTTTAAAAATCAGTATTTAATAAATAATAATAGTAGTATGTCAAACAACAGAAAACATGGTATTGGTTTGTGAATAACTAGGAATTATGAAACAACACTCTAGCATATACTTTAAAAATCTAATAACATTTTTATTATTCAATGACATCAAAAAGTTATTTGCAGAATTTGAAAATGAAAGCCACATGCGATAAAGCTGAAAACCATATGAACGAGCTTAAAAGTTAAGAGAGCATAAGTGTTTACTACTTATTGCTATTGTCGGGAAAGGTGATCCAAATCTAATGTCATATCTTCCAGATAATCTTAGAGATTTCATTTATCTGCCTTTCTTCTGATCACCTATACAACGTACTACCTGCTTATCAATTTTTATATTGGTTCACATCGTATAGTTACTTATCTTTTTCATATCCATTTCCCCCTACTGAGTTGTAAGTTGTTGGAAGCAGGAATTATCTATTGTAGGTATTTTGCATAGAATTGTGCTATGCACATAGAGTGGCTCAAAAAACACTTACCAAATAAAGTCGCAATAGGTTATAGTATTAATATTTATACTTCACCTTAATTAACATATTTTAAGTGCCTCCTTAAATTACATATAGTAAAACGGTAAAATGTAAATAAAATATATACTTTTAAAAATCAAGACAAAGAGAAATATGAATTAAATAGGAAAGCAAAACAGAAGGAAAATATTAAATATATAATGATCTATAATATATCATATATATGATATATATAAATATATCATTTTATATATGTGACACGTAGAAATATATCATAAAGATCTACATAGTAAAAATTAGGGCTAGAAATTGGTTGTTGGGTTTCTGAACATTAAAAGAAAAAAGGAAAATAAATCTAGATATATGACACATGGTTTTCACATTCCATAAGGAAAATACGCTCATTTTCTTAGGGGAAATAAAGTTTTTCCCAGAATGCATTTCTAAAAATATTTTTCATAATAATGCCCAAATAAGGAATACAATCCTGGGAGGTGATAGATAATATGGTCAACAATGCGCTAGAATATGGGTTTGTTTCAGAGATCTTCAATTAGAGTTTAAGGCCATACATTTCAAATGTAACACAAAAACTTCCGCTTTTAAACATTGTTGCTTGCCAAATTGAATAGATTAAAAAATGTAACTCTAAATGACAAAACCCATTGATCCACTTATGGAGCTACCAGGACACATAGCAAAATAGTAAATAATTCTATAGTGTTTATATTGTCATTCTTTCTGATGCTTTTTAGTTATCAATATCAATCTTTTACTTCTAATTTGTTAAAACAAACTTATATCTTAAGTATTTTTCTTCCTTTTCTCTGTATCAGAAGAAACGCCTCCAAATCATCCAAAGATGTAAGCATTTCAAAAGAAAAAGAGCTGTGACTTGGGAAACCTACAATTTTATATTTTCGATTTTCAATATTATTCTATGATCTGTCAGGAGACGAGCCTTGCCCATCCAGTTCCTCACAGTGGTGTTGAAATGTGTGCAATAGTAACCAAGAGTGACTTTGTAGCTGGTGAGGATTAACTCACATTATTCCTGTCCATAGTTTGAAGGCTGAGAAAAAGTCACCATCATATTACTTTAACAGATATCTCAACACATTGATAAGTGGTGAGTTTGTAGAACAGCCATGCCTAAAACCCACTGTTTCCCTATTTAAAGTATTTGCCTGAAAAACTCAGACCTGGAGATTGTTCAGGAGGAAATAGGCATGAGGATTAGTCAGGCTGTTTCACAAACTGACAGCTGCAGACTGAATGTTTGTGTCTCCCCAAAATTCTTATGTTGAAACCCAATCGCCAATGCGATGGTATTTGGAGGTGGAGCCTCTGGGAGGTGATTAGAGCCCTCATGAATGGGATTAATACTCTTATAAAAAAGAGATCCTGGAGAGCACCCTCTCCTCTTCTGCCATGTGAAGACGCAGCAAGAAGGTGGCCATCTATGAACCAGGAAGTGGATCCTCACCAGACACCGAATCTGCCGGCTCCTTGACCTTGGCCTTTCCAGCCCCCAGAACTTTGGGAAATCAACTTCTGTTGTTCATAAACCACCCAGTCTGCGGTGTCCTGTTACAGCAGCCTGAATGGACTAAGACAATGACTGACCACGAATTTGAGAGGAGAAAAATGTCGCCCCTTTGGAAAAGAGAGTACGTGATCCAAGGTCCATCCAGGAGAAAATCCTACATATGAAGTTCATTAAAGAAAACAGCTGGTAGAGAATGAAGCCCACCAGTCAGACCAGAACTGTTTAAAGTTCTGGAAGCAAAATGTCCTCCCTATGACTTGACCTCATATGAGAATACAAGTGAAATCTCCGATAGACATATACTCACCTGCCTGTTAACAATGCCAGATTTTGTTCATAAATACATTTGGAGAGGCTTTTTCTTTGCTTACCACATCTCTCTCCACATAAGAGACCCCTGGTAAAGAAATCTTTTTTTTTCCACATTGTATCCAGGAAGGGCCAGAATCTCTATCAACACTGGCACTCAAGTCTCAAGAAATACTCACCCATATGTTGGAGGACACACTCACAGAACCCCACAACCAACTCCTTTGCAGGTGACATTGATAAGGCCCTATCTCAGTGAGCATGAATTGCTCTATATTCCTAAACAAAGGATAATTTTTAAATAGATGAAGATATAAAACACAAGCCAGCCCTAGAATATGCCTTCAACTCCCATCCTACTTCTCAGGGCTTTTTGCATCTCAGATATAAAGTATTATGAGATATAAAATCTATGAGAAAAGCTAACACATTAAAGCCAATATATGGGTACATCTTGTAAGTACAATCTTAGTTAAGGATAGGAATAATAAACGGTATTTGACAGATATTAAATCATTATCCTCATTAAGTTTAGAGTTAAATACAACTTCGTGGCTAACCTGACCCAGACATAGTTTTAGGGGTTTTTAAACATCTTTGAACACAACTTCCTTTTATGAAAAGAACTTTACAAGTGGCCTAATATACCACATATGTGTGCATGTGTTAGTTTTCTAGGGCTGCATAATAAAATACAACAGAGTGGGTGGCTTAAAGGTCAGAAATGGATTTTCTCACAGTTCTGGAGGCTGGAAGTCCAAGATCAAGGTGTGGGTAGGTTTAGTTTCCCCTAAGGCCTCTCTCCCTGGCTTGCAGATTGCTGCCTTCTCACTGCGTCCTCACATGGCCTTTCCTCTGTGCACAAGCATCCTTGTTGTCTCTTCCTCTTTTTATAAGGATACTAGTCCTATTGGATTAGGGACTCACCCTGATGACCTCATTTACCCTTAATTATCTCTAAAGGCTCTATATCCAAATATAGTCACATTCTAAGGTACTGGGGGTTAGGACTTCAACATACGAATTTTGAGGGGACACAATTCAGTCCATAGTAATGAGTATGTGTGTATTACATGACTGAAATAAGGTTTCACAGAACAAATACCTACCCTTATTATATGCTATATAACGTGATATTTTCTTTTTTGTTTTATTGCATTATGCTATTAAAATAAACAAATAAACATTGGTTGTGATGCACTAAGCTGATTTCATGACCCATTAGTAGATTGCAAACTGCAGTGTGAAAGACCCTGGCCAAGTATATCTGGCAGAGTATATGGTCCACCAAGTTCTTGAAATAGGAGAAACTGCAGGCTATTAGTCTAGGTCATCTGCATGGGGCAGTAACCACTGGAGAGTCAGCCAACTACAAGAAATGCTAACAGTATGCTAAACGTTATGTCAAAATAGACTAAGATATTGATAAGAAAAAACCCGGAGCTCTGAGTCATCAACTGAATCAGGCATAAGAAAGAGACTGCATTGGGGGAATTTTTAAGTCATCTCTGCTGACGCAGAGAGATCACCAGTGTAGCTTGGCAAAAGGTGCAAGAGACTGGGGAAGGAGAATCTTCAGCTTGAGTCCTAGATGTAGAGGAGAAAAGAGGCTTGTGGGAGAAAAATGCGTTTTGAGGAGATGTTTCATCATAATGTAGATCATTAAGTTTAATTAAATTTTTCTTTAGAGAGATTTGCATTTTCACATATTAAAGCATATTCTAGAGACGTAATAACTAAAATGATATACTGCTGTTGTGTGAAGGGCAGCATCTGGTATCTTTCTTTTGTGGAATTTCTTACAGCTGTGTGTAGCAGTTCACACAGCAATTTAGAGTCTCTCCAAGTGCAAGAGAATGATACTCTCTTTGGGCAGGTGTGAGAGGCTTTTTATCTCTGGTATCAATTCCATGGGCATATTTTCCAGAATTCTAGCAAGGGATACACACCATTAAGAGTCATTACATTCAGAAACCCAAAACATGGCTTTTCCATCAGGTATTTATAGTTAATTTATAATTTCTCCAATTCCAAATGAAATTTACCAATAAAGGATGTTTATACCATAAGCAATGTTGTCTAGTAACAGAGTTGACTTTTCATCTTTATCAGACTTTCAGAGAAAGAACTAGAAAGTTAACTGAAGGTCAAGTTCTCATGCAAAATAAAGTTTTTGCTAAGTCTACCCACAGCCACTTTCTCTTCAAAGGTTTTACAATTATCCATGTCTGATAAACAGCAAATTGTCCAAAGATGAGGAATTGTGTAAAGATGGGCGACAAAAATTGAGGACAGCTCATGCGTGAGTCCATTCCATCTGGTTTGGGGATAGAAAATGCTTCCCCTTCTCACTGGGCAGATTCCACCAATTACACAACTTTTTCTCAAGCCCGTTTTTCCTTCTGCTACATTCCTCTTCCTACCCTCATTCTACCCTCCCCCTTTGACCCCATTTTATCTGCTCTATGGAAGTGTAATTTCTGATTCCGCAAGACTTTGGCCAAATATTTCTGTCTTATACTCTGAGTCTTAGTTTCTGTTTCAGCACAGGCTGGAAATGCATTTGTTGAACCAACAAGATATCACAGGATAATACTTACTATGTGCTAGGCACTCTTCTGTGAAGCAGGGAACCAACAGTGAGCAAGACCAAGGAAGTCCATGCTCGGAGGGACTTACATTCTAGCGGTGTAGGCAGACAATAAAAATAGTAAATAAAGAAGCAAGAAAAATGTCAAATGTTATAAAAATATACAAAGAATTAAAATTGGGTGAAATGATAGAGCATCTCTATAAACTATGACCGTTTCTGTTTGCATTTTACCCCATGGTCCACAGAAGGGGAACAGGCTGCCTGTCCCCTACAACTTGTCTTAAACTGTTAAATGCGTGTTGAGAATGCGTTCAGTTGTATGTAACAGAAAAATCTGACATGCACTAGATGAACAATTAGGAATTTACCTCTCTCTCAAATAATATTTGTTTGTTTATTATTTTATTTATTTACTTGCTCATTTATTTTGCCAAGCTAGACTGAACAGTGCCCTTGTGATTCACTAGGCCTTTCTCCCACGGTCACTAATGGCTTCCATACCTTCAGACATAACAATTGTAACCCAGGAATAAAGGAGAAGCAGCCACAACATATATTTTTAAAAACTGCCCATGCCCACTCCCCAGGAGAATTATGCTTCAGTCTCAGTTTCATAAAGGAGTAACATGGGCATCCCAAGCTACAAAGGAAACTGGGAAAATGATTGTCATGGTTGGTTTACACCAATTAAGACCCATATTACCTAATACCTAGGGCGTGCTATATTATTAACTCAAATAAAATCAGAGCACTTTTAGCAAACAAGTTGTGGGAGATAAGCATTTAGCGGCAACTAACAGTGACTTCCGGTCATTGGTTCTTAATTAGTCTGGACTTCCAATCCCTAAGAGGAAGAGATATACTGCTCATTCCTCCATAAATTCTGAAAAAACTATAATGTTGAATATAATCTGTCTTTATTCAGGGCCATATACACCAAATAGTATAATAATATTAGACCCCAAATGGATGATGATCAGAGTCCCCTAATTCATCCAAAGACAAATCTTTAAGTATTCAGATGCTTCATACTTGTTTGGAAAATCCTCTGGTCTTCAGTTTCTAAAACTAATAATGATGAAGGACAACACTCAAATTCAGTCACACTGAGAAGAAACAATTATTCACATATAAGACCAGCAGGCCTCCAGAATGAAAGGAACATGGTGGAGAAGGTTTTAAATTTCTTCCATGGCTTGAAGGGTATTTCGCAATGGAAAAACAGTTGGGATGAAAACGGAGAGGAAAAAGAATGCTCGAAGGGAGAAGTTGATAAATTTGTGATACTAAAATAAAAATTACCATGACCTTTTGAAAGTGTGACACAAGATAGAAAATTTCTTGATCCATTGGACAGAATTTCATAATTTTGTAGGAAGAATTAAAATGGAAAAGAACTTACAATGATCTTTCACTCCACTAGAAATACCAGGCTGCATGAATGGAGAACTGTAGTGTATGCTTTTAGTATGCTGCCCTGGTCCCCTTTTGAGCATTGGCTGCTAATAGTTTACAGCTGCAGCCTCCTCAGGAGAGTTTTGCTCAGCAGGTGGGAGCCACCTTGCCAGAGAGATTATGCCTTCTTATTCTCTGCTCCCTCCCACACCCCCAGCCAGAGCAGCCTGCAGCCAATGACACAGGGATACAAAAACTGCCCCTTCTTACACAGCTAGACCACCTCTGTAATTCGTGTTCCAGGGCTGTCTGTGGGATCAGATGCTCATTTCCTGCTGGCACTACATCCTTCCTAAGCTGCTTTTCCTACCCTGTGCTTGGTCCCTCATTTCTTCCTCAATAAAATACATACACCTGAATCCCTGACTCAGGTTCTGTGGCTTGGGAACTCCATGTAGCACAAAGATGAGCCATCCTTTGTCATCTGTGGAAATATTGCACCGTTGTAGACATAGTGAGGACTACGGAGTCCACCTCTGTAGGAAAACGTCCTATCTGGGTTTCCTCATAGTCTCTTCTGTAGTACAATTTGGTAGTAGCAGCTTCTGATGTCCTAGGTGTGTCATTTCTCCCTGGGGTCTCGTAGCTTCACTGCTATTCCTATAAACCATTGACAGGCAGGCAGTCTCTATCCTCAACATCCGCTCCTCAACTACTCTCTGCTCTCTTTTAGTTAAGAGTGTTTCAACCATCCTCTAGTCCTCTAATGCAGGCATTGAGCTCTTTTGAGGAATAATTCTTTAAAGGGGAAAAAAAAGATGATCTGAAACTGGGAGCAAGAAGCATAAAGTATCTTATTCCTAGATATCCATATCTGGGTAGGAAAGTCATGGCACAGATTTTCAAATTCCAGTTTGACCAGTGTTCCCTCTCACCCAATCCTGAAACAGGCAATGAAACGTTGATATAAGTCCTAGACTCTTGTTAGTATGTCCCAGCAGCAGTCTGGTAGCTGGCTTTTCCCCTCTGAGATAAATGCACAAATGTGTATGTGTGTGAGTGTGAGTGTGTGTGTGTGTGTGTGTATTCTCTTGGTTTGTATACCAAAATATATATATATACATGTATAGTTATATATACACACATATATGTACATATACAAACATATATATTTTGTAAAGTTTTTTTTATATAACTATCAAAAGTTTCGTTCCATGTTAATTTACTTAAACCCACTCTCTGGTGAAGTACAAGGATATAGAACGGTATATTTCTTTGGGTTGTATAGAAAAACAACACATAAAACATAACTTCAATATTTCCCCCACTATTCTAAAAGGTTGAAAATAGATAAGAACAAATCTAGTCTCTTTTATTCTCTTCCTATATCAATAATTTCATTACTTTGTTAACTCTGAAAATCTACCAGACTTTTATTACTAAGTTCAATTCCTTAATGCTACAAAAGCAATCCAAGAAAAGCACTTTAGGGGAATTACTACTGGTTCTAGTGATTAAAATCACTCAGTATGTTCTGCCTAGTTCATGCCTGAGGTTTCTTAAGAAGCTAACATGTTTATTGTGACACAGGAGCCGAGTTCTACAATGTCTCCCTTCACAGCAGAGTTGACTAAAAGCTTTCATTTTCCCACATGGAGGTTTCAAGACAATAACTTTACATAGTAAGGAATGTTGCCATAATGTCATTTTCAGGAAAGTCAAACACACACATTGATGAAGCTGTTGACAGAAATATAAGTGAATTATGGCTTGGCAAAGCAAGAAGCCGTTGAAGGAAAAACGTCCTCCAAGTCATCCCTAAGGATCAGCAGATTTTATACTTGACAGCTTTTCTTCGCTTAATGGAGTTTCAATGGGAATTATAGTGGCATAGTTTGCGTTAGACGATTCTTTATTTAATGTGTTGAAATATGGCTCCTAGTCAGAGTAAGCTCTAGAGACAAGAAAGGAATAAGGATCATGGAGGCTTGCCTAGAAATGGGAATGAAATTCCACTTAAAACCCAAGAGTCATACCTGTTGTAAGCGATATTTTAGGGAGAAATACTTCCCTAAACGAGTGATATGTTGGATGGTTCAATGACTTCCTTCCAATTCTAAGTTTTCTGAGTTTTTTACAGTTTTACAGTAGACTGTGTTAAATCTCTAAACAGATCCCTAAACCTTTAGGGACCTTTAGAGATCCCTAAAGCTAATATTGACTTGAGTCAATTTGTTGTAATAATTGGGACAGGTTATTGTTTGCTTTGTATCCAAGACACTTATTTGTAGAATCTGGGCAACACTAGTGGCTTCAAAAGAAGGAGAATTTCAAAAGACCCAAAAGGCAACAAAATAGTAACTATTATTCTATACCTAGTGTTGGATATACACTGTATTAGAGGTTTTATTTCACAATTAATCCTTTCAACAGCCATAAGAGGCAGCTGGTGCGCTTTTTTCTCTTAGCAGCAGAAACAAACTGTCTTGAAAAAATTATAAGAACACTATAAACGCAGTTATTTTGTGTCCTAGAGTGAGTACGTGGGTGTTTATTATATTGCTCTAGTTTTATTCAGAAATGCATAACTGAGTTTATTCCAACACCTTTCCTTGCAATGAAGTAGTTCAGAAAATCTCTGTGGTCCTGGCTGAATTTGTTCAATCAAACAAAGAGGAGACAATGCTATTTAAGCAGTACCATTGATTGAGCATATATAACACTTTTAAGTGTGATAGGTTTAATCATGCATAGTTTCACTTAAGAATGTGTCAATATGTTTACTTTGAGGTGTAAATACCTTTTTAGAGGTCGGCTGGTTGATGTTTCTGCCATGTCCATTGAGATGCCTTAAGTGCCCAGCATCATGTACAATACACAGGTCTGGAGGAGAGAGCATCAGCATCTGTCTATTGCTATAAGCTGTCAAGGAGTAAGCACAGACTCCTGAGTAGAAGATATCAAATCAGTTTGACTGAATTGACACGGATGAAACCCCTATTTGAGATGTGGGAAAAAATAGAATCAATTTATCTGAAAAATTAAAATTGAACATTTAGGAGCATCTAGAGAGATTTAATATTGCCCTGGAAAGTACTAAATTGAAATGTGAACTAGAGGATCTTGTTGTTAAGGGACTAGGGTCCCAATCCTGGCTCTCTCACTACCTGGCTTTGTGTCATTGGGCACTTGCTGGGTCTCAGTTTTACCTCTAAAATGGGGTTCTTGAACTAGATATTTTTTAATCTTCAATAACTCTTTTTTCTTCAACTTTCAATCATTTTCAGAGCTCAAAAAATGTACTAAATTGAACACTTGGCCTCATGTGCATTTCTGCTGTTCATTTATTTGACCCGATTCTTCAACTGAAGTTGATCATGGCATGATTGATTCCCTTGCAGAAATCATTGGAGAGGTAAAAAATACAACTGGGGTCAATTTAACTTATTAGCATAGTTAATACATGGGCTTTTTGGCCATTTGTGAGTTGCCTTATTCTTTCTCCTGAGCACCTGCCACACTTAATATATATACCAATTACGTGGCATTTAGTAAACACATTGTATTGTCCTATTTTACACCCACGATGCCTATAATTCTCACTACCAGGGTAAACTCTTCAATTTCCTGGATTGTAATTTGGCTGTACTTCTTTATTCATAACTTTGTAGATAAAGGGTACTGAAATACTGGTTTGCTACTGCTTTATGAATAATTGCTAGAATAAATGTTAAGCATTACCTCATTTTTTGTTGATAAATGTGTTTAAATACACATATTAGGTTAAGTATATGCTGTATAAACTGAAATATGTACAAAACAGTGAAAGCTGAAATTGGTAGGACCAGCTCATATAACTGTAGCTCTTTCTGTGCGCCAGGCATTATGGTAACCGCTTTACAGACATAGTCTCATGATTTCCACCACAACGTGTCAATGTCATCCTGAATCTCATTTCTCTCAGAGATTAAGTAACTTGCCAAAGTCCACACAGCTGGCAAACAGCAGAGCTGGAATTCAGACCAAAGCAGTCTGAAACCAGAGTCCACTGTGTGAGCCCGAAAATGAGAAAGATTTGTCTGTCTCTAAGTTAAGCAGTGAAAATTAGAAGAAATGATATTTTTGATAAGGGAAATTTTTCTGGACCAGGGTCAGTAAACTACAATGCTTGAAACAATTCCAGCCATCCACCATTTTTTAAAATAAAGTTTTATTGTAATACAGCCATACTCATTTATTTATATCTTGTCTATAGCTGACTTTGTGCTGCAATGGCAGGGTTGAGTAGTTGTCACAGACACTGTATGGCCCCCAAAACCCAGTCTGACCCTTTGCAGAAAAAGTTTGCAGACCCCTGGTCTAGAGGAATCGGACTCAGGGCTCTTCTCTGAATAATCAGCCTTCTTCTAACCTTCCTTTGGTAATTCCATAATGAGAAGATGTCACAAAAAATGTATATTCAAACCCATTCTCTCCCTCCAAGAATTCAAAACATACATACAAGTTTGCCCCTCTTTTGCCTTTTTCTTTTTACTAGCCAAGCCATTTTATCATGTTTCCTTTTCCCTTAATCATTTTAAAAAAATTTAAATCTTTACTTTGTTAGTATTTGTTTTATTTTTCATACCTGTAAGTAATATTATAGTCTCCATTTGGCTCTCACTTTTGTCTTTCCTAGCTCATGTTTGTTAACATATGTCAATAGGTAAGTGACATTCCTCTTATCTGCTGATCCTGAATCAGTTTGCTCTCAGATCCATTCCACCCCCTTCCTCCTCTGCTGCTATCACAGGGGATCTGATCCCTGCAGGATGTCTTTCACAGACTCTTCCGACAGCTGGCATCCAGAAGGGTTCAGCCAACGGAAGGCCTCCAGGAGACAAGGAGATAGGGAAAAGCCAGTGTATTTCCTCCCCCTGCATCTCCTCCATGGTCTATTGTGTTTCAGCTTCCTGGAGTAAGGAGTGTGGAGGCAATGGGTCTACAGCACTTGGGTTCCAATAACACCTTCTCACCTCTCTGAAGGTGGTCCAGGCCTCATTCTATGGCTAATTTCTGGACTGCCTCACCACTCTTTTTGGCTTTGCCATCTTTCCATCTCTTGGGTAACCGTCTGCCTGCGTTTATGCTTTTGGGTCTAAGTTCTTGATGTGATTCATTTTCTTTGGTTTGACGTTAATCTATACAATTCTATTTTGTATGCTCTTTAGAAACAGACTATACTCTTAAGATTTTATTAATTATCACACACGACTTTACCAAAAAACCCTGCAAGAGTTAATTATTGAAGTCCTTTACATGTGACATGTTTCAAAAAAATATACTACTACTGGAGCAGTCCTGCAAATTGAGTTTTCAGGGGAAAAAAGAAGAACTTCCTCTTACTTTGAACTCCGTTCTTATACAACTGGTTGCCAAGTTCCATAGAAAAAGATGAACCCAACCTCATATTTTAGGTATGACACATTTCAATTTAACCAAACTGTTTTAAAATTTTAGTCTTGAAATGTAAATAATTATACTGGAAATTTCAAAATGAAATATATTTTATGGGAATTAAAGAAAAGAATCACTCTTTGCCATTTCCATGAGTAAATTTAGCTTAAGTAAAATGCTCAGTAAGAACTCAGCATGAAGACAATATGAATGCCTCCCTTAAGATTCCTGCCCTTTCCCAAGGATAGAAACCAAACATGGCTTGTAATGTGATACTGAAGTGTGAAAGAATGGTGGGCAACAGACACTGCCAGGTTTAGGGGAAGGAATGCTTTATTCTGTCTAAAAAGTTTTAATATTTATATTCCATTTTATGCATGACAGTTTTACACATTCTATATAAAATGTGATGTTTTTACATCTTTTTTTAATTTCAAAAAATTTAAGATAAAATATAGTGCAGGACATAGAAACTTCCCTTAAGGAATCCTTGAATGCCTATATGGCGCCTTTTTATTATCAGAAATAGCTACAAGTGTTAGAAAACACTTTTTCTTCTTTTTTTTTTTTTTTTGCTAAGGAAGATTAGCCCTGAACTAACATCTGTTGCCAATCTTCCTCTTTCTCTTACTTGAGGCAGGTTAACCCTGAGCTAACATCTGTGCCAGTCTTCCTCTATTTTATATGTGGGTCGCCACCACAGCACGGCCAATGAGTAGTGTAGGTCTGCACCTGGGATCTGAGCCTGTGAACCTGGTCTGAACTTAAACACTAGGACACAGGGGCAGACCTTAAAAAATACTTTTTAATTTCTCTTCATACTGAAAATAGAAAGGCATTAGGATGTTTTTGGTTGACTAAAGATCCACTGAGTTTCTTTTTCTTTCCTTTCTCTACTCTCATTTTTTCAATTCTCTTTATTGCCATTTCAGGTATGTTTTGTAATGACAAGACATATAAGAGAATGAGTTTTGGAGTCAGACATTCAGGTGAAAATCCCAGATTCCCTACTTCATACCTGGGAAAATTACTTCTCTGAGTCTCCATTTCCTCACACGCAAAATGTGTATAATACTACCTCTTGCACAGGATTTTGTTAGGATAAAATAACTTTAAAAATATGTTAAGTTCCTTCAAGATATGGGCACTCAGTATATCTTAGTTCCCTTCACTTTTCTCCTACCCTCCTCCTCCTGGCTAACTTCAGTACTTTACATAAGAGCCAACAAAGGCCATATGCACCACTGTCTGCGTTAACTTTCCTGCTTTTAAGCTTGGATTGCCTCTATCTAAATCTATGTGAACAATTAGAGGAAAATACAAAGCAATATGCAAATTTGCGTTTCTATCTGATTTGAGCTTATTCCAAGACAAGCTATGTGTCTACCTACAGTTAATTTTACCTTAAACAATATTCAGAAGGGCTGCAACTTCCATCTTTTTCTCCCCTCTGCAAACTCTCCCTCTTTTACTTTTTCTCCCCTCCAATCCATAGTAAACTCTCTTACCCCCATCACCACCCACACAACATAGGAGGGAAAGCATGGTCAGATGTGGGGAGAGAAAGAAAGAGATGTGGGTAAGGGGATCTCAAACGTAGCTCCAGAGAGTCCTTATGGCTTTTGCTCCTGAAGACCTGCAGGATGGTCCGCTAGGCTGGGAAAGCCATTTACCCAGAGCAAGTAACCAGGTTGTCATAGGCGACACCTCAGGGATTCTATTACACTAAGATGCATGGTGTCAATCATAGACAGCTAATTCCTGGAGATATGGAAGCCTAAAAACAAAGGTAAATTGTGAATTTTCAGCAATGAGGAAAAAGCACATTTATTTGTCAGAATTGAAAGCCAATATTTAAAGACATTATTTTCATTTTACTGACTTTCTTCAGTTGTGGTAGAAAAATCCTACTTTAGGTTGACTGTTCATGGAAGGCCCTAAAGTTCAAGGAAGCACAGAGACAGGAAATCTTTTGACATATGTGCCCTCACCCAAAATTGTGAGTTTGTCAGCTCAGAAGAGGAAGGTTTAGCACTTTCTGCCAGCACAATTGCTCTTATTTCGGTTGCAGAGGTGTAATTTAAAGTCCCACTGTCTCTACCACTTAGATGTAGTAGTGTGTCTTTTTAATAAACTTTTTAACTTTTCTATTGTATTCTTTAGTTGGTCATCAAATCAAACACATTTTTAGTCATATGTATTTTTTTTGGTTGATACATATATATTTATATAATAGTATATAAATTTGAGGTGTATATCATCATATTTCGATTTCTGTGTCAATTACATCATATTCACCACCCAAAGACTAATTACAATCCATCGCTAGACACAGAAGCCTAATCACCCCTTTCACTCTCGTCTCCCCACTTCCCCTCTGGTAACCACCAATCCAATCTCTGTCTCTATGTGGTTGTTTGTTGTTGTTTTTATCTTCTATTTGTGAGTGAGATCAGACAGTATTTGACTTTCTCTAATTATATATTTTTAATGCTAAGGCTAAAAGGGGCAGGGTTAGAGAAAAGAGGCAGGGGTTGAGAGGCAGAGGTTGGGAAAGTATTCTGTGATCTTACTCCCAGAAAGGGTAACAGGCCTTGATGTGTTTATAATATACAGGGTTTTCCTGGTAGACCATTCAGCTTTGTTGTTAAAGAAACAAAAGTTGGGGACTGTGGGGAAAATGACAGAATAAATATGAAAGTTTCAGGAAATTTAAAACAATTGTCTAAACCCCTGGCATAAAACTGGCCCACCTTTTACACCCCAGGATTGGAAAAGGTTTCAATATCTGCTAGTTTCACCAGGTGAACACCAGAACTACTCTGAGGCCAGCATCTCTGAGGGGTGAGGATTTGAAGGAAAGGGCTATGGAGATGCTCCTGGGTCAAACCCTTAGAGCTGGAGTTATGAGGACTAAAGCCAGAAAATCCAGAGAGAGCACTGTAATTTGTGACGTCTTCCTCCTTGGATGTGGAATCCACGAAGACTTTGCTACATCCCAGAGTCCCAGCCCTGGACAGACCAGAAGTGTTAGATTAGCTGATCAGGGGGCAGCTAAAATCAAGGATATCAACGGCAGTGGTGGACTAAGGAACACAAGGGCCTTTTTCCTGCTGGGAGGAGAAGTCATATGGAATTTCCTTTAAATTATATAGGCCCCTTGAGTTCTTCATCATTCCAGAATGGGGAAGCCTTAGAGTGTGATATAGCTTCTTGCCAAACAAGAACATAGAGTTGACTCTAGCTTAACATGAAAATAAACAGAGCCGTAACTAGTACCCCGGTGATTGTAGAATACTGGATACCTGCTGATGTTGGCCAATCTGGATGGCCTTGAGGGAGTCTCGTCAAGCTTTCACCAGAACAATAAAGAAAAACTCTTTTGATCTATAATATCATTTGCGCTGTTAAATTGCATAGTTACTAGGGAGGTATGGTGAACCTGAATTACCACTTAAGAGGCTCTTTTGAAATTCCCCTACTTTCTTCTCTGTATGAGATATCTCAGCTCTTTCTCCACTTTATTTACGAAACTCTGCATAATTGCTTCAGGTTCGTGACCATATTGCCGCATCAGATCACAGAAATATCATTTGTTTTAGTTGGGGCTGTGAAGTTTGCAATTGTACTTTAATTTGATTTGATTCCTTGCTATCTGATCAATGTGTGACCATGTCATCCAAATGGCTCAGTAGTTCTTCTTGGCAGAACCATCAGAGTTAAAAGCCAGAAGAGTATATATAAACTATAAAATAATTTTTCTTTTTACTTTTCTGCTGATTCTTCTCTATATTTTCAGTTTGAAAATTATGTAACCAACACAGTGAATAAACAAAGTACTTGGAATCCATTCAGAAAACAATTCTATTTTTTTATCCCTAATTATGCATTTAGACTTGGCAAGTTCTTCCTCTGAGTCTAGAAGAAATCTCAGTCAGATTGCACATTATTTTTGTAATAGCTTCATTAAGGAATAATTGACATACAGTAAACTGCGTATATCTAAATTGTATAATTTGCTAGTTGCCATATGAAAGGTATAAGTATGTACATTCAAGCCCATTATCACAATCAACATAGTAAATCACTCTCAAAAGTTTCATCATGCCCCATTTTAATTCTTCCCACCTTCCCTTTCTATCCTCTACTTCCATCTTCAAGCAACTACTAATCTCCTTCTATAGCTATACATTAGTATGAATTTTCTAGAATGTTATATAAAAGGAATCTTACAGCATGTAATCTTTTAATCTTGTGTCTTTCATTCAGCATAATTATTTTGAGATTCATCTGTGTCGTAGTGTGGATCAATAGTTCATTCTTGTTTATTGCTGAGTAGTATTCCACTGTGTAGCTATGCCACATTTGCAAATCCAGTCACTTGTTTCCAGTTTTCCGCTTTTACAGACAAAGCTACTGTGAACGTTCACGTACAATACTTTGTGTGCACAAATCTTTTGTAGCTTTGAGTTAGACAAAGATTTCCTACACACAAAATTTAAAAGCACATTCCATAAAAGAAGGAATTAAAAACTTCTGCTCTTTGAAAGACACTGTTAAGAAAATGTAAAAACAAGCCAAAGATGAGGAGAAAATAATTGCAAATCGTATATACGATGAAGGACTGATATAAAGAATATATTTTTTTAAATATCAAAGCTCAGTAATAAAAAAGAGTCAAATTAAAAATTGGGAAAAGATTTGAACAGACAATTCACCAAAAATGATGTATGGATGGCAGATCAGCACATGAAAAGATGCTTAACATTATTAGTTATTAAGGAAATTCAAATTAAAACCACAAAGAAATATCACTGCACACTTATTAGAATGGCTAAAATTAAAAAGACTGACCATACCAACTATTGAAAAGATCGTAGAAAAACGGAGACACTCATACTCTGCTGGAGGAAATTTAACGTGGTTCTAATGACTGGAAAACGGTTTAGCAGTTTCTAAAATGTTGAACATATACCTCCCATATGGCCCCGCAATTCCACTGCTCGTATTTACTCATGAGAAACGAAGTATGTCTATAACATTTTTTATCAGTCTCAGTTAATCAAATTTCATCTTGCCATAGTTAGTCACCAAAAATAGCACTTTTTTAAGTGAAATTTCTATTTTCAGGTAGTAATCAAAACAACTACAGTTAAAGTTCAAGCTTCCTCTCTCCCTGAACTCAGGCTCGCTTAAGGTTGGCATGTGGAAGCCGGGATTAAGCGGTTGGCTTCTTCTCGTTCTCTCTCCTACCATCAAATCCTTCATCTCCACACCACTAGCTGAGATTTCTGTCTCCTCTGAGGTCTGACCCAGGAGAAGGAAAACAGATGAGGATCTTATGTGATAATATTGGGATAATCTGGTTTCTCTGGATATGTTAAGTATTCAAAACTGAATTTTTTCCCTTTTAGGGTCTTTGTGGGTTTTTTCAAGACATCTGTCCCCTACTGCTTCCAGTCACTGAAATGTCTCACAGTAGATCCCTGACATGAGAGTTGCACTCTCTGGCTGGAGATTTGTGACCCCCAACAGTTTTGGGAACCCAGGTATTATTCCCATATAGATAGGCCTCTTGGGAAGGATGTTAAATGGCTACAGACCAGCTCTCTCTCTACGTGACTCATATCTTATCCTAGAAAATGCTTAGACATAGTTTAGCTTAGATGACTCTGGGAGGCCAGGTTATTGCCGATGGCCGCCTTTCCTCAGAACTATCCTGAGCCTCACACCCATACCCAAAGGGATGGGTCAAACATAAGTTTTCTGTAGCTCTTGAATGGAGAGACACAGTTTAATCTCTCCGAATATTTGAGATAAAAGGAATGTACCGCTAATCTTTCCTCCATGGGGATTGAGACAAGGGCTCTTCATGCCTTTTTAATTTTATTGATGCTGGAGTATGAAGAAATACTCCTTCTACATTTCAAACAGCCATAGCCTCAGCAACTTTAACTCTTTTATACCTTAAAAATGCATGAGGAGCTATGCATCACAAAACTAATTTTTGGACATGTCTTTACAACTCTACTTCATCGGGCTCACGTCTTGCTTTGGAATGTAGTAATGCTTGCCATATTTCTTTTTCTTGGAGAAAAAAATTCTTTTAAAAAAAGGAAGCCAACTAGAGGTACAGCTCTAAACAGAAGCTACCTCCCTGGATGCAGAGCTGACCCTACCCTAAAGCAGTGGGGAACTTTTCTTAAAAAAAGAAAAAACCAATTAATTGAGAATCTCAAAATATCTGAAAAAATCCAACACTATGGATCATAGATGAAAAACTCAACAACATAATGTGCAAATAAGAAACAGAGATTCTAGAATTATCTGAAAAGGACTTTTAAATCAATAAACCTAGTATCTTCAGAAAAATATAAGAGTGAGCTCATCTATGACAAACAACAAGAATGAACACTTATGAAAGAGGAATTAAATAGAAAAGAAAGATGTAATTATTAAAATATTTAATTAAATATTCAGATAAATATTAGTCTGGACACAAATTAAGAACAAATTATCAAGCTAAAAAATTAGAGGGGAGCAAAATGGCAGGGTGAGCTGACCCGGGATTCTCTCCCCTCCAAAATACAACAAAAGATTGGAAGAACTGAATTTCAGAGAATAAACATAATGCCAGCTCATTAGAGACCTACAATACCAAGAAGGCGGAGATCATAAACCTAGCTTTACCCCTTCGGAGGCGCTGGAACAGTAGGAGAGAACATCGCTCCCTCCCCTAGAGTCTGCGATCGCTGCGGCGCGGGTCGGGAAGGAGCGGGGCAGGGGCCGCGGGACTGGGGGATCATCCAGGACTCCTGCCGCTGATTCAGTGGAGACCCACTGACAGGGGGAAAGCTTTCGTCCGCGGGGACCCTATAAATCAAGGGCCTTGGGAGACCAGAGAACAGAACTGATCTGAACCCAGACCGGCGCCTGTGAGTAACAGCCCCTCCCCCCTAACAAAGCCAGTGGGCACAGCCATCTTGCCCCGAAGGCGGAGAGCTAACACGCCGCTCTCGACCCCCATCTAGTGGCGACAGGCTGTAACTGCAATTGAATTCTACCACCATGAGAAAAAAACGCTCCTCTACCATCCAGCAATTTATAAAAGCCCCAGACCAGAAGGAAAACAATAAAAACACAGAATTAAGTCCTGAGGACTTGGAATTAGGTAAACTAAGTGATAATGAATTCAGAGCAGCTATAATCAAAAAACTCAATGAGGTAGAGAGAAAGATAGAGAAACAAGCCGAGTTCTGGAGTTACTTCACAAAAGAGATTGAAATCATAAAGAAGAATCAAACAGAATTACTTGAGATGAAAAACACAATGGACCAGATAAAACAGAATACAGATTCCCTGAATGCCCGTGTAGACAATCTAGAGGAGCAAATCAGCATAATCGAGGACAGACAGGCTGAATGGCGCCAGACAGAGGAAGAAAGAGAACTAAGAATTAAAAAAAATGAGGAAAATCTCCGAGAGATAATGGATTCAATGAGGAGTAAGAACATAAGGATCATAGGAATTCCTGAGAATATGGAAAAGGAAAATGGAGCAGAAAGTGTGCTTAATGAAATTATTGAAGAGAATTTCCCAAATCTAGGGATCAACGGAGAAATGTGTGTAGAGGAGGGTTTTAGATCTCCTAGATTTGTCAATGTAAAAAGACCCACCGCACGGCACATAATAGTAAAGCTGGCAAATAGGAATGATAAGGAAAGAATACTCAGGGAAGTAAGAAAAGAAAAGAGAATAACCTATAAAGGAGCCCCTATCAGACTGTCAGCGGATTTCTCTACAGAAACCCTACAAGCTAGGAGAGAATGGAGTGATATATTCAAAGCTTTAAAGGATAAAAACCTTCAGCCAAGAATACTCTATCCAGCAAGAATTTCCTTCAGATATGAGGGAGAAATTAAATCTTTTCCAGACAAACAAAAGTTAAGGGAATTTGTAACTAAAAGCCCTCCATTACAAGAAATCCTCAAGAAGACTCTCATACTTGAAAAAAGAAAAAAGGGAGAAAGGGAACACAAGCCACAGACTAGGGAGACGGATGGATAGGACCAGAACAGGATAGCAAATATTCAACTATAGCATTAGGGTAAAAATAAGGAAACTACTAAAACAAGGATGATCTTAGCACTCTAACTACAAATTAATAAGACGAGTTGGAATAAAAAATGAAAATAATTATTTAGGAGGGGAAGAGCAAAGGGTCTAAATCAGTATTGGTCGAGTAAGTAAGAGACCACTAGAGAATAGACTATATTATACACGAGATTCAAAATACAAACTTCAAGGTAGACACTAAAATAAAGTACAGAACAGAGTCACAAATCATATATAAGGAAAAATCTAAGAAACCCAGCATAAGAAATTGCAGTATTAAATGGGTAGTCTAAAGCACACAGGAAAAGAAACACAAGAAAACAAGATAATGAGCGACAGATTGACAGCATTAAGTCCACATGCATCAATAATCACTCTCAATGTGAACAGATTGAACTCTCCAATAAAAAGACGCAGAGTGGCAAAACGGATTAAAGAACAAGATCCAACAATTTGTTGCCTCCAGGAAACACACCTCAGCCCCAAGGACAAACACAGACTCAGGGTGAAGGGGTGGAGGACAATACTTCAAGCAAATAACAAGGAAAAAAAGGCAGGTGTTGCAATTCTCATATCAGACCAAGTGGATTTCAAAGTAAGACAGGTAAAGAGAGACACAGAGGAACAATATATAATGATCAAAGGGACACTTCATCAAGAAGAAATAACGCTTATAAATATCTATGCACCCAACACAGGAGCACCAAGATTCATAAAGCAACTATTAACAGACCTGAAGGAAGATGTTAATAACAACACAATAATAGTAGGGGACCTCAACACCCCACTCACATCAATGGACAGATCATCCAGACAGAAAATCAACAAGGAAATAGTGGAGCTGAATGAAAAACTAAAACAATTGGACTTAATACACATATATAGATCACTCCACCCTGAAGGAGCTGAATACACATTCTTCTCAAGTGCACATGGAACATTCTCTAGGATAGACCATATGTTGGGCAACAAGGCAAGCCTCTACAAATTTAAAAAAATTGAAATAATAACAAGCATCTTCTCAGATCATAGTGCTATAAGGCTAGAAATTAATTACAAGAAAAAAGCTAAGAAAGGCACAAAGATGTGGAGACTAAACAATACGCTACTGAACAAGCAATGGATCATTGAAGAAATTAAAGAAGAAATAAAAAAATACCTGGAAACAAATGAAAATGATAGCATGCCATACCAACTCATATGGGATACAGCAAAAGCTGTGTTAAGAGGAAAATTCATCGCAATACAGGCACATCTTAACAAACAAGAAAAATCCCAAATAAGCAACCTTAAAGCACAGCTAACTGAACTAGAGAAAAAAGAACAAATGAAGCCAAAAGTCAGCAGAAGGAGAGAAATAATAAAAATCAGAGCAGAAATAAATACTATTGAAACGAAAAAGGCAGTAGAAAGGATCAATGAGACAAAGAGCTGGTTTTTTGAGAAGATAAATAAAATTGACAAACCACTAGCCAGACTTACAAAGAAAAAAAGGGAGAAAGCTCAAATAAACAAAATCAGAAATGAGCGAGGAGAAATAACAACAGACTCTGCAGAAATACAACGGATTATAAGAGAATACTACAAAAAACTATATGCCAACAGAATGGATAACCTAGAGGAAATGGATAAGTTCTTGGACTCCTACAATCTCCCAAAGCTCACTCAAGAAGAGGCAGACAATTTGAACAGACCAATCACAAGGAAAGAGATTGAAACAGCAATCAAAAGCATCCCAAAGAATAAAACCCCAGGACCAGATGGCTTTCCTGGGGAATTCTACCAAACTTTCAGAGAGGATTTAATACCTATCCTTTTCAAGCTATTCCAAAAAATTAGGGAAGATGGAACACTTCCTAACTCATTCTATGAGGCCAACATCACACTGATAGCAAAACCTGACAAGGACACCACGAAAAAAGAGAACTACAGGCCAATATCACTGATGAACATAGATGCAAAAATTCTAAACAAAATTTTGGCAACCCGAATTCAGCAATTCATCAAAAGAATCATACATCAGGATCAGGTGGGATTCATACCAAGGACACAGGGATGGTTCAACATCCACAAATCAATCAACCTGATACACCACATCAACAAACTGAGGAATAAAAACCACATGATCATCTCAATAGATGCAGAGAAGGCATTTGACAAGATCCAACAGCCATTTATGATAAAAACTATGAACAAAATGGGCATAGAAGGAAACTACCTCAACATAATAAAGGCCATATACGACAAACCCATAGCCAACATCATACTCAATGGGCAAAAACTGAACCCCATCCCCTGAAAACAGGAACAAGACAAGGATGCCCTCTATCACCACTCTTATTTAACATAGTACTGGAGGTCCTGGCCAGAGCAATCAGGCAAGAAAAAGGAATAAAAGGAATCCAAATAGGGAGGGAAGAAGTGAAACTCTCGCTGTTTGCAGACGACATGATCTTATATATAGAAAACCCCAAAGAATCCGTTGGAAAACTGTTAGAAGTAATCAACAACTACAGCAAAGTTGCAGGGTATAAAATCAATTTGCATAAATCAGTAGCATTTCTATACTCCAGTAATGAACCAACAGAAAAAGAACTCAAGAATACAATACCATTCACAATCGCAACAAAAAGAATAAAATACCTTGGGGTAAATTTAACTAAGGAAGTGAAGGACCTATATAATGAAAATTACAAGGCCTTTCTGAGAGAATTGGATGACGACATAAGGAGATGGAAAGACATTCCATGTACATGGATTGGAAGAATAAACATAGTTAAAATGTCTATTCTACCTAAAGCAATCTACAGATTCAACGCCATCCCAATCAGAATCCCAATGACATTCTTTACAGAATTAGAACAAAGAATCCTAAAATTCATATGGGGCAACAAAAGACCCCGAATTGCTAAAGCAATCCTGAGAAAAAAAGAACAAAACGGGAGGCATCACAATCCCTGACTTCAAAACATACTACAAAGCTACAGTAATCAAAACAGCATGGTACTGGTACAAAAACAGGTGCACAGATCAATGGAACAAAATTGAAAGCCCAGAAATAAAACCACACATCAATGGACAGCTTATCTTTGACAAAGGAGCTGAGGGCATACAATGGAGAAAAGAAAGTCTTTTCAACAAATGGTGCTGGGAAAACTGGAAAGCCACATGTAAAAGAATGAAAATTGACCATTCTTTTTCACCATTCACCAAAATAAACTCAAAATGGATCAAAGACCTAAAGGTGAGACCTGAAACCATAAGGCTTCTGGAAGAAAACGTAGGCAGTACACTCTTTGACATCAGTATTAAAAGGATCTTTTTGGACACCATGCCTTCTCAGAGAAGGGAAACAATAGAAAGAATAAACAAATGGGACTTCATCAGATTAAAGAGCTTCTTCAAGGCAAATGAAAACAGGATTGAAACAAAAAAACAACCCACTAACTGGGAAAAAATATTTGCAAGTCATATATCCGACAAAGGCTTAATATCCTTAATATATAAAGAACTCTCACAACTCAACCACAAAACATCAAACAACCCAATCAAAAAATGGGCTGGAGACATGAACAGACATTTCTCCAAAGAAGATATACTGATGGCCAATAGGCACATGAAAAGATGCTCATCATCGCTGATCATCAGGGAAATGCAAATCAAAACTACACTAAGATATCACCTTACACCCATTAGAATGACAAAAATATCTAAAACTAATAGCAACAAATGTTGGAGAGGTTGCAGAGAAAAAGGAACCCTCATACACTGCTGGTGGGAATGCAAACTGGTGCAGCCACTATGGAAAAC
The DNA here is from genome assembly GCF_021613505.1 of Equus quagga. NCBI lineage: Eukaryota > Metazoa > Chordata > Mammalia > Perissodactyla > Equidae > Equus > Equus quagga. The sequence goes on from NC_060269.1 coordinate 120,924,096, forward strand.
AGTATGGAGATTCCTCAAAAAACTAAAAATAGAACTACCATACGATCCAGCCATCCCACTACTGGGTATTTATCCAAAGAGCTTGAAGTCAGCAATCCCAAAAGTCCTGTGCACCCCAATGTTTATTGCAGCACTGTTTACAATAGCCAAGACGTGGAAGCAACCTAAGTGCCCATCAACAGACGAATGGATAAAGAAGATGTGGTACATATATACAATGGAATACTACTCAGCTGCAAAACAGAACAAAATCATTCCATTTGCAATAACATGGATGGACCTTGAGAGAATTATGTTAAGTGAAATAAGCCAGCAAGAGAAAGATAATCTGTGTATGACTCCACTCATATGAGGAATTTAACACTATAGACCAAGAACAGTTTAGTGGATACCAGGGGAAAGGTGGGGTGGGGGGTGGGCACAAAGGGTGAAGTGGTGCACCTACAACATGACTGACAAACATTAATGTACAATTGAAATTTCACAAGATTGTAACCTATCAATAACTCAATAAAAAAAAAATTAGAGTAACTTTCCCAGATTATAGCTTAAGAAGATAGATAGGAAAAGTGAATAAATAGATGAGACAAGCAGAATAGATTAAGAATATTTGATATCCATGTAAGAAGGAGTAATTAGAAATAACAGATGAGACAAAGGTAAAAAGTAAGATGATATAAAATATATATAACATTCTAACAGTAATCAAAAAAATCTGGAATTGCCATATTAGCATTAGACAAAGTAGATTTCAGAGCAAAGAATATTATCAGAGATAAAGTGTGCCAATTTATAACGATAAAGTGATCAATTCACCAAATGGACATAACAATCCTACATATTTGTGCACCTAATAGCAGTGTTTCAAAATACTTGAAGCAAAAAATGGGCAAAACTGCAAAGAGAAAAAGACAAATCCACAATTATAGTTGGAAATTTTATTCATTTATTTAGGTAACTATCAGTCTTTTCTAAAACAAGTGTCATTGTTAAACAAATGCTTGATTTGGAGTCAGGAACATCATAGTTTGAGTCCCTTCTCTGCAGTTTCCTAACTGTATGACCTTGGGCAACTCCCTGAGACTCAGTTTCCTCATCTATAAAATGGGGCTACCAAAACCTGTGTAGTTGGAAATTTTAGCACCCAACCAATAAATGATAAAAATATGCAAAATTCACAGATGAGAGAGAAAACATGAACAACATTATCAACAAATCTAACCCAATTGACATTTATAGAGCACTTCACCTATTAAGAGTAGAATGCACATTCTTTTCAAATAAACTTAGAAAAATTGCCCAAATAGACCATATTCTGGACCATAAAACAAGAATCAATAAATTTACAAATAATTCAAGTAATACAAAATTTAGTTCTCTCATAAAAATGGAATATTAGAAATCAAAAACAGAAAGATGTCTGGATAACATTTTCAAACTAAGTAACATATTTCTACATAATCATGAGTCAAAGAAGAAATAAAAAGAGAAACTAAAAGGTATTTTGACATGGATGGAAATGAACACACAACATATCAAAATTTGTGGCATCCAATCAGAGCAGTACTTAGAGGGAATTGTTTAGCACTAAATACTTACATTAGAAAAAAGAAAATTCTCAAATCAACAACCTCAGCTCCTTCCTTAAGAAAATAGAAAAAGAAGAGCTAACAAAACCCAAAGTCAGTCAAAAAACGAAACAATAAATATCAGAGTAGAAAACAATTTTGTGTGTAATCCCAAGATCAATATTCACAGCACTTTCATAGTCATTCACAGACATACTCAGAGCAGCAAAAAATTTGAGTTGGTTGATGTGCATGTTCCCACCTAAGGTGAAACAAGGTGACACTCTGCTTTCTTGTTTCAGCTCTCGTACTGCAAACAAGTGCCCTTTTCATGGTCTATTTAGTGCCCCGTTTTTGTCATTTTTGTGCTCTTTGTTGGTGATTGTGTTATTTAAAATCACCCCCAAGCACAGAGCTAGAGTGCTGTCTAGTTTCCTACGTGCAAGAAGGCGGTGATGTGCCTTACAAAGAAAACATGTGTCAGATAAGCTTCTTTCAGGCATGAGTTACAGCGCTGTTAGCCATGAGTTCAATGTTCATGAATTAATAATCTATATTAAGTAAAGCATATTTAAACAGAAACACATATAAAACAAGGATGTGTACAGATCAATTGATGAAAATATTGTAACCTGAGGCTCACAGGAACTCAACCCTTTATTTCCCCTAGAAGCAATGGTTCAGTAATTGCTAATTCAATGTTCACAGAGACTTTGTAGAATATGTTTACTGTGAATAAGAAGAATCAACTGTACATAAATAAATAGATAGCAACCATGTTAGAAAGGAAGAAACTGGGGCTGGCCCGGTGGCGCTGCAGTTAAGTGCACACGTTCCGCTTTGTCGGCCCTGGGTTCGCCAGTTCAGATCCCGGTGCGGACATGGCACCACTTGGAAAGCCATGCTGTGGCAGGCGTCCCACATGCAAAGTAGAGGAAGATGGGCTCAGGGCCAGTCTTCCTCAGAAAAAAGAGGAGGATTGGCAGCAGTTAGCTCAGGGCTAATCTTCCTCAAAAAGAAAAAAGAAAGGGATGAAACAAACAATCCTTATTCACAGACAACATGGTCATCTACTTGGAAAATTCTATGGAATCTACAAAAAAATACTGGAATTAATTAGTAGGTTTAGCAAGTTTGCAGGATATAGGATCAATGTACAAAAATCAGTTGTATTTCCATATAAGAGCAGAAACGATCTTGATTCATAACTTGATTCCTAGTTCCCAGACCATGGTGAGTGCCCTTTTCTGTGCATGCCATTGAAACCTCAATATACTCAAGCTGTTGAGCAGAACAACGTGTCATGAGTAAAAATGCCAGTCAGAAGTGGCTGCTCTGTATACAGCATTTCTTATCTCCCCAGCCTGTCTCATCTGGGGTGCACGGTGCTGCAGTGGATCTCTGCCATTAGAATGTGTCTGAGTTCTGCTACGTCCACTTCCAAACCGTGTAACGCTGTGCCAAACACTTCTGTTCTCAGAACCTCATTTTTCTTCTCTGTAGAATGGGAAATATAACACCTACCCCGCGAGGGTTGTTAGATGAGGATTCAGTGAGTGACGTATGCAGAATCAATCTTTCACGAAAAGCACTAGTCATCTATAATTATGGTTACAACAATAACAAAACTCAGTGGTCAGGAGAAGCTGCTGGTGCTTGTAATGTACATCCTTTATGTGTCAGAGGACAGTTCTCAGACCTACGTATGCGCATATCGTTTCCATTTCTAACAAAATAATGGAATATCTTTTTTAAAAAATGTAGTTCACTTTTACCTGAGAGAGTAATGTGAGTAGAAAAGTACACTGCAAACTTCAGAGCCATTTTAAGTACAACCAGCAGACTAGACAAAAAGAAAGAATGCAGTTGTTACACTATGGGTAAAAAATGTTCTTGAGTAAAATGTCTACTGCCCTGTCACAGAGATGCAGAGTCTCACTAATTAGAATGAATTCATATTGGTGGGGCTCCCATAAGATGGGCTGAGGACTAGCTGATGTGTAATCAACAAGGAGTAATGATAAATGACTATGTGCTGAGTTGGGGTGATGTGATTAATAGAATCTATAGAAGTCGAGGCTGCCTTTTATTTGGCTTAGTATTTTCCTGAATGGATTCAAGAAGGAGATTTTTTAAAGCACATCAATTTAATCAAATAGGAAATAGTGGAGGTGACAGATGTTTTAAACCCGAGAGAAGTCAAGCAGAAGATAATACTGCTTCCTCACGCTGTTATAGTGCTAACTGCTTACAAAGGGCCCTCATATTCTTTCGCTTAATCCTCTTATTGACATAATGAATTAGGCAAATCTGGTATTAACCCCCATTATGTAGTTGAAGAACTAAAATTCAGAAAGCTTGGGTCACTTGTCCAAGATCATATAGTTAGTACATTTCAGAGCTGGGTCTATAGTGAGTATCTGCTGTATTTTTGTCTGCTCAGCATCTGTTATCTATTCCGGAAATAATCCCATGATTTTGTTTGGGGCAACCACCCCAAACACACTCCCTGTCTTCGATCATGTGATTTTAGTGTGGCTAATACCACTCAGAGGTTTAGAGTGTGTTTTGGAACTCCTACTAGATTTGTCAAGGAAAAGAAGATCTCTTTTTTTCAGAGCTGTAGAACTTGGTTAGCTGGAAACACAGATCTACCAAAGGTCACCACATGTCATATAGAAAATGTCTTGCCTAACAATTAATTTCAATTAAAGGAGAGTAATGATGAGAAAGGGAGAGAGAAGCTCTCAGGTCATCATTTGAACCCCTAAATGTAGCATCTAGCCATCCCCAAAATGAGACCTACTCTTGAAATATAAAAGTTATATAAGCCAATAACTTCCTCCTTTATTTTGTTTAGTCTAGCTTGATTTTTATTTCTGTCTTTCGTCTAACTAATACAGGCAAGAATTCAGGTCTTTAGCCCCCATATTCCAGTTTTCCTCACTATACTAGAATCTCTCCCTTTGTAATAATAAACAACTGTAAAATTATGATAGTTCATATTTATTAAGTATTTTGCATATGCCAACCACTCTTCCAAGTGTTTGACTTATGTTAACTCTTTGAATACTTACAATAGCCATGTGAATTAAAATGTGGGATTATCCCACTTTTACTGATGAATAAGCCAAGGCACAGAGCAATTAAATAAGTTCACCCAGTATACATACCTATTAAATGGAGGAGCTAGGATTTGAACCCACTCAGTCTGGCCACAGAACCAGTGCCTTTTATTGTGAGGCTATACTTACTCATTTTTTTAAACCTCAATTATTCCTTGGGCCATAGGGGACTGGTGGTTGGATAAATGCTAGTTTCTAGTAAGCAGTGAATAAGACACACATAAGAAGGAAGAGCAGCCTCAGCCCATTAGGAATATTCTAACTCAGCACTGAGAAATGAGACATGGCAGCTTTGATAAAGCTGGCAATCCAGTTGGAGTAGATGCATTGTACTGTAAATTTTTAAAACTTTGTGTTTTCTTAATGCCTCAACACCCCACAAATGGGCTGTGAGCACCCCACGGAGGCGACCAGGTCAACCACTGTGAGAAGGCTGGTCCCAGCCACAAGTTCCCGGTCTTGCCCTCCCCTGACTATGACCTAGTGCCATTCAGATGCAGCAATGAAACCCCTTCATGCCTTTTGCTTGCGGACTCCATCATGACCCCAAATGACAGTAGTTGCCCACAGGCCCTCACTCCCCTCTGCTCCCCGCCTGCTTGGCTGAGCCCACTCCCTTGGAACTTCTTCTGTATGGGCCCCTGCGTGGTGTGCCTCCCTATTCTAGGACCTGTGAGTATAATGAGTCTATTCCACTTTCATACTCCTTGCTGTGGTGTTATTCCATGTCCACGCCAGACTGATCATCAAAAGATCCTTTTAAAAATAATATACTTGTTCTTTGCAACACACGTATAGATCTCAAGGTTTATTTTCTATGCTCCATCCCTGGATTCCTTCCCACTGTCTGCCAACTTGTACTTTGGTTTACTTAGCCACTCTGGAGTCAGAACACTTATAGCCTCAAATAATTACTTTGAAATAAAATTTTATATATTACCAAATGTGTTCCCATACATTATTGTATTTGATCCCCCAATAGATCTTTGAGGCAGGCCAGGCAATGAAATCCTTGTCTGTGAAGATGAGAAATCTGAGACTCAGATAGGATATGTCTTGTCCAGGGTCAGCCCACTGTTGGGGAAGGAGATGAACCAGCTTCCCTTCCACTATACCATTTCACTTTTTATTGTTTCCTTGGGTGAATCTGTATGCTTTTTCAATGTATGCTCATGTATGAAATATAACCCAATTCTGCCTCCTTAGATATGTCTCACTCCAAGCTCACGATCCTCATCACTAACCCCTTTCCTGGTATCCTCCCTGACATCTTTATCATTTACCCTTCAGATATTTCTCCTCTAAGTTTAACGGGCTTCTTTGTTGTCATTGACTTCCATCTCTACTTTTTATATACTGCCCTGTGGATAGACTTCAGCATCTCAAAGCCATGATCTTCTCTGAGGATCTTTAATTGAATATAAATACCATCTGTCTTCTTCCTGACACTCAGTCACTCAAACTGCTCTCTACCTTCCTGGAAACCTTCATTCACTCTCTCCCTCCTTCCCCAAACCTCCCACCTTGAACCTGCAGAACAGTAACCTGGTCACAGATGGTAAGAACTCCTAGCCCAGCATTTTTTGCAGCTGATGGCCTTCTTTTCAATCTACCATAAAAAAATCAGAACACACGTATACTTCACCTATGTGGTCAAAACACAGAATAAAGAAAGAGACTTGTACATCCAGGTCTCATCATATTCTACCCTGGTCCCAGATTTTCACTCCCCAAGGGAGTATACCCATGACGTATTCCAGAGCCTAAGAGTTACAGTATCATAGAGTTAAAGGAATTTTAAAGTTGAGATAGACCATCATTTGGTAGATAGAGAAACTGAGCTCCATAGAGATAAGAAGGACTTATACAAATCATGGCAAACTAATTAATATAACCCACAACAAACAAATTGTAGTGGCTTAGCACGATGCTAGTCTATTCCTCACTCAAATTATAGTCCAATTTAGGATGGCAGACGCATACATCAGAGGCCCAGTCTACTCCTACCTGGGCCCTTGGAATCCTCTTTTTTCGATTGTTAGATGGAGAAAGAACAAGCACATGGAGGCTCAGCAGGAGATTTTTATGGTCTGGACTAGATGTCCATCATGCCTGCCCAAACGTCATTGGCCAAAATTCAGTCACATGGATGCATCTAACAGCAAGGGAGGTTGAGAAATATGGTGAAGCTTTAAAAAAAGACATTTGCAGATGTTATCTGGTTTATAAGTTGCCTTAAATATCTCACTTTAAAAAGCTATTTAGAAATTTATAATAAAGCAATCAATCATATGGTGTTAGAAGAGCTCGAACATAGACACATGTCTATTGCTTTATGATCCAATGATTTCCCCCTTCAATTCCATCACCACTTTCAACCTATGCCTCCTACATCCCCGAAAAGGTCCAAGTCATTTGGAAGCTTCCTCATCTGTCCTTGTTCTTATTTTCCCAATTTCGTCTCTGAAAACTGTCTTCTTACGTAAAGTTTACCACAATACTCCATCTCTTCCCACTCCCTATGGGACTTTATTGCAATATTTATCCTGTTTTTCTCTTTATTCACATACCCCAGCTAAGAGTAAACCCTAAGGTATTTGAAATATTGACTAAAATAAAGTTACAGTAAGAAAGTTGCAGTGTTCTAGTTCCCAAGGTTAAAGATTTTAATTCCTCTGTGATACAGCCAATTTTTCTCCCAAGGAAAACTGCTCCGAGCAGGCTTTTCAATTATGCAATTATGCCAGAAGTTAAACTGTGATGTAACATTAACTTGAATACGTATGACTTACATTGATAATATGACTTTGTACATTGTTGAGGTAAGAATTACATTTTGGACATTCTTGATTTTCTATTTGTATATTTGATTATCATATTAGCCTTCTGGGTTTTTTTCTCTTTAACAAACTTAGTGACTTAATACAAATTTATTATCATTCAGTTCTGTAGTTTAGAAGTCTGGCATGGGTCTCACTGGACTAAAATCAAGGTGTTGGTAAGGCTGCATTTCTTTGAGGAGGCTCTGTCAATGTATCCACTTCTCTGCTTTTTCCATCTTCTAGAGGCCACCCACATTCCTTGGTTGTGGCCGCTTTCCTCCATCTTTGAACTCAACACCAGTACATCTCTCTGACCCTATTCACATCTCCCTCCGACTCTCTTCTTCTGCCTCCTTCTTCCACTTATTTATAAGGACTCTCATGATTTTGTTGGGCCAAATGGACAATCCAGAATAATATCCCTATTTTAAGGTAAACTGGCCAGCAACTTTAATTCCCCTTTGCCATGTAAAGTAATGTCTTGGCAGATTTAGGGATTAGGATGTGAACTTCTTTGGGGACCATTATTCTGCCTACCTAATTATTGTTTCGGGAGAATATTGAAATGGAAAGATGGAATTTGTGTATACGTAAATTGAAGCTTGTAACGCACTGGCCCAAACTACTGTGTATTCTTGTAAAAGTGAGATGGAAGGGGTGGAGATGGCGGTAAAATGTTAGTATTTGTGAAAGAGAAGGGCCAGAGGAGAGAAGCTGAAATAACTGTTTTTATAAAAGCCTTTATAAGTCTCCAGGCACAGGAGTGTTGCCCTGGCTTAACTTTAGGAATCTGAAAGACATCTCTCTTTGTTTAGGCTCTGGCAGTTTCATAGGGCATTAGTAAGGCTCTTTCAGAAACTTCAAGGGTAGCAGACTTTGGCTAGGTGAATCAAAATATGGGGAAAAAAAGATGACTAAGCAGACAGACTACTTTGTGAGCATAAGTGATGTGCTTCTTTGAGGATCTCAGAAATAATTGAGGTCAGCTGTCTGGGGGATAAGCCCATTGTTCAGGTGGTAGGAGCTACAGCTAAAATTTGGTCTCAAAAGTTAATTCTACTTCAAAAACTCCTCAGTCAGAGACTTTTAAATCCTATATATATGATATATATATATCATATATCAAGTACATCACTAACTATTTTAACTCCACCCTGCATTTTAATTTTCCTTCTATCGTTAAATATCATCAGAGCAACTATAGAAACTTTCACTTTGCTGCTCCTTTGTGTCTGTTTCAAAATAGAATTGTGAAGTATTCTTTTGTTCTTGTACATTCTGCTCTCTCTTCATTCATTTAAGCTGTACTAGCTTGCTCGATGCATTTTTGCCTAATGGAAATAATGTAGCAGCATTGGAAGCAAAGGTTAACTTGAAAGACATCTCCCTCCCTAGCAGTTGTTCCTCAAAATCAAACCCACTGAGGAGGTGGAGGTATGTCTCTTAGAGGGAGAGAAAAAATTTGACTTTGGATGAGTCCATCTGAGGAACGCATAAAGAAAGGAGGATCTTTCCCAGACTAAAAAGATCTTTCTGAAGACCAGGAGGGGAGAGAGATGTCTGGGAGCTTCGTTAGGAGCTAAGGCCTGTGCACCGCTTTAGACAAATACCTCAAGAGGACATGAGACCTCAAAGGGTGCCAGACCTGAGGAGGGTGCTGGACCACAAGAGGAGATTGTTGCATTGCTGCATTGTATGTCTGGGGATTTTAGCCATGGGATCCCCATGCTCAAGAAAGACTCCCATGCGTTAGGTATGACCTAGAAGCTGCAGAACCAGTGAGGATTCCTGCATAGCCTAGCAGTGATTTGTTCAAGATAACAGATAACAAGGAGGCATCCTCAGGACCTGGACACAAGTCTTGTGAAATCCATGGTGTATTGTACTTCTCGGAGAAAGGAGGACAAAACAATGATGAGATTGAGTGTCCTGCCAGCACCCCCAGCAAAAGGAAAAAGGAGACTCAAAAACGAGCTGATTCAAAAAGCCAAGGAATGTGCTATTTCATGTTAGTTTATGAGCAAAGATTCTTATGTGGCTCTAGGTGTCTTCTACGCTTTTCTTCATGATTTTGTTGTTAGCCATAGGTTGTCTACAAACACTACCTCTTAAACATTATTATATTATATGTAAAGCTCCTAAATCTTTACCCACTTCCAGGGAAGGAATCAAAGTAAATTGTCACTTTGTTCTCTGGTATCTACTAGGAATACTTTCCTGAATATGTTTTTTCTATAAGGTCAGTGATGATCTTTCTGGATTGTGGGTACAACCAGGACCTCAAGAGGATAACTTTGAACTGAAGTAATTCAGTTATATTCAATGTACAGCCTCTACTCCTCCACCCATCCCCAATGAAGAAATCATGGCCATCTTAGGCACCGAGAACCCAGATGCAGCAAAGAGGGGTAAAATGACTGAGAAAAAGCACTTCTCTCTATAGGCATGAAGAGAGATGATGAGTACATTTTGCTCCAGAGTAGGTAAATTGCCTATTTATTTTTCCATCACTAAAGTGTTCATAATGATAAGATTGGCTCACTTTTAGAAATAACAGCAAGGAAAAGAAAGAAATATCTGGAGTATTTTGGAAATTGAATTACTCAGAAATAAAGGATCCAGTGATTTCTATTTTGTCCTGTTTGTTGCTGAGCTCTGCTTACTGAGAAAAGAGACTTCAGGGCCGTTATATTTTAGGCTCAATTCTAATTTATGATTGATACTAAATAAAAGCTTCTTGTTTGCATATTTGAGAGTTTTAACATTCTTGTAAGTGAATGGGTATAAAGTATTTTGAAAGAAACATAGGGAAGATGTGTGGCAAAGCAGAAAAGATAAAAAATTAATGTTACTATGTGCTCAGTGCTCTTCTAAGTATTTTATATGTATTATCTCATTTAATTTAACTGATCAAAATGTTAGCAACGAATTACAAATTTCAAACAAGGAGAATTTGAGCTCATCTTTTTTATTTACAGGTAACAGTAAGCTATTGTTATTATGCCAAGCTTATTTGTAAATATGTACGTTGTAAATTAGTAAACATTTCAATAATACCCCACATCAGTGAAATTACTATGAACTTTATTGCACATACAGCTGTTAAAACCTGAATCTCCTTAGGTTTTTATTTAAATATTTAGAAACATTAAATAATATTAAATAAATAGAGCTGTTCATAGACAATGCCCAAAATCCAAAAGAATAAGATCCATTTTTTTCATTTTATTGTGGGTTATTCTGTTATTCTGGTACAAAATATTTAAATACAATATCCCTTTCTTTTCTGGCTAATCATTTTCAGCGACATTTTGAGATCAGAATCTGCATACAATTACTCTTTTTCTAAAACCCCTGAAATTAAAGATGAGCTGACAAAAGAATATTTAAATTTAAGACCTTTCGAAAAATTCCCTCTAGTGCGTCAGCTGGAGCTGACTTTCTTTTATTAAGATTTTAAGTTTTTAAAAATCTTTGATTCCTCAAGGTGAATAAGAGTTCTCTGATATTGAGAAAATTTACAGGATGGTACAGAGAAAACTTGTTGCTAACGCAATGAACGTGAGGCTTTCTAGAATGCTGAGAATGTAAGGAAACTACGATCTGGCTCCAGTGGCCTTCTTCCAGTTCCTTAAAAGCACAAAGATGTTTGCTCCTTCAGAGACTTTCCAAAAGTTGCTTCCTTTCCCTAGAATGCTTGTTCCATCCCAGGCCACTCTCAATTCTTTACCTGCCTAATTTGTACTTGTTTTTCAAGTCAGTGCTCCGGCAAGCCTTCCACACCTCTCAAGTTATCTTATGCCTCCTTGGTCTACGGGAAATTAGAGCTACACCTCTGATCTAATCATACATTCCCATAGTTTATAATTACATCTTTAGTTATGCAAGTTTTTGTTTGTCTCCCTTGCAAAATTGTAAGGTCTACTCCATGAAGGCAAGAGTTCAGTTTTCCTTGTTCACTGCTGTATTCCCAACACTTACCATGATGTCTGAAATATATTAGATGTACCAGAAATATTGGATGAAAAAATGAGAAAGATAACAAGAACCTTGTGAGGAAAAAATCAAAAAGATTATCATTAATAAAGCAATAACGCAAAAACTATTTTTATTTCCCATAAATCTGTATCAATAAATAATATCTAATATATTCATTCAACAAATATTTATGAGCACCAGCTCTGTGCCAGGAAACATGTTAGATGATGGTGAACCAGACAGCATCTCTTTACTTAAGCTATTTGCAAGCCCACGGGAGAAACATACTGTAAGCAACAATCATGAGATATTGTAACGAGCATTACAGCAGGGTAAGGACATAGCACTAAGGAAACATATAGGAGGGGTGCCAATTCCAGAAATCTATTGCTATGTTACAAATTCTCCCAAAACATAGTGACTAAAACATTTGTTATTTTTCTATCTCATAATTCTGTGGGTCAGCAATTTGAGCAGAGCACAGAGAGAGTGGCTCATCCCTACTCCATGATGCCTGGGGCCTCCACTAGAATTGCTGAGGGCTGGAACAACCAGAGGCCGACCAAACACCTCTGTCTATCTGTCTGTCTGTCTGTCTCTGTCTCTGTCTCTACCCTCTGCCTGTTGCTAGCTTAAGCTTCCTCATAACATGGCAGCTGTAGTAAGACTTCTTATATGGAGCTTCAGCACTTTAAGAGAGAATATTTCAAGACATAAGGAGTGGACACTACCACTCTCCTAAAACCTGAGCCTTTGGCCAACAGGGGACTGAACGAGATGCATGTGTTAAATGCCTATCACATATCCTAAAAGGCAGCAGTGTCAAACATTTTGTGGTCATCTACAACTTACCACAGCACGTAACTCAGGCTCCTGGGGTCAAGAGGGGCTTTGTGGGGGGCATGAAATCTCTGCGGACACCTGAGTTTGGACAAAGACATGAAGGGTAGAGGAGGGGAAGAATTTCATCAGAGGTTAGTATACGCAAAGTCTCAGGGCAAGAAAGTTCAGTTTGGCTAGAGGGTGGGTAGAGATGAGGTGGGGAAGGAAGGGATAAGATAGCCAGGTAGCCGCCAATGAGAAATAGTGATTCATTCATGAAAGATTTTGTAGGGAATGCTAAAGAGTTTGTAGGGGATGCTACAGTGTAAATGTTTTAGAAAAACAACTTTGGCTTCAGAGTGAACAAGGGAGAGTTTTGCAAAAATCTAAGCAAAAGAAGATAGTGACCAGGATGAAGGTAGTAGAATGTACAGGAAAAGAAGGATGGATTTGGACGTTTAGGGTCAGAAGGACAAAATGTCATATCCAGACACTGACACTCTTTGTGCAACCTTGGCAAGTTCTCTGGGTCACACTAACTACAACTTTAATAAGATGAGTCATTTCCCCTCATAATGGTATGTCATATTAGCTTTTTTATAGCTAATATTTATTGAAGATGTGAGGCATTGGCTGAACGCTTTGTATGTATCATCCTATTAACAACCGTATAAGGTAGGTAAATTTATCCCATTTTATAAGAGACGAAATAGGCATAATCAGAAAAATTCTTTTCCTGAAGTTCCCAAGGTTGCAATACACCATGAAGCCAGGCAGGCTGGTCCCAGAGACAGTGTCCTTCTTAACCACTTCTTGATGCTTCCATGAAGATAAAATAAAATGTACATTCTAAATATCCACTTCAGACTCTAGTAACTGCTATAGATATTCAATACATCATAAATATTATCATTTGAATATGATACCTAATTCTTAATAGCATGTCTTGAAGATTCTTGGGAGCATGTCTAACATTGCAAGCCAATGTCTGTTAATAGCAAAATTTATTACTATGCAAACTCAGAATGTCATTCAACCATCATTGAATGCCAGCTCTGTGCAAGTCTGTTCCAGCTACGATGTGAGATGAATGGACGGAACAGCCAAAATCTCTGCTTTCAGTTCACTGCAGTATAATCTGGGCTATGGGTTCCATCAGAAGTGTGTCTTGAGTCAAGGATTCAAACATAAGTAGTTTATTTAGGAGGCAATCCCAGGAAACACCCACAGGGAGAGAGTTGTAAAACAGGGAACTGAAGGGAGCCAAAAAGATACATTATCAAGCAATTGACCTCTTGGCAATAGCGCTTTACCCCACTGGCTAGTCAGAGCGACAGCTTCAGCGTTATCCCTGCCAAGTGGCAAAGAAACTGGAGTATCCATTCCTCAACTTTCGGTCCATCGTTGGTTGTGGGCTGCTTCTGGGGGCATTAATTCTCTAGCACTCAACTCACTTTCCTCTTGAGCCAAAAGCACTTAGGCAGCCACACAAAAAGTCCTCAGACCAAGAGTCAGAGGTGGTCATGGTTAACAACATTCTGTGTGTAGAGGCCAGAATGGGGCTGAGGGGCTCTGGAAGGGGCACTGGCAGTATCTGCAATGATAGATATGGTAAAAATGAGAATAATATAAATTAGAAAGTGATAAATGCTCAGATAACTTCAGAAATAAACATTAAAAATTTTCCCTGTTGAAAATAAGGGAAAAGATTCTCCTTCCTTCCTTTTTCTTAAAGCATTTACCTTAGAAAGCTTCTATTTCCCCATTATCACATAATATATTTGAAAGCATTTCGTGAATTGCAAATACTTTTATTTCTATTATCTCTTCTGTCTCCCTACATATAGTCTTGTACATGGAAACATCTGACAGCATGCAATGTATAACTAACCCCTGTCCTCTCCCACACCTGTGCCGTGAGTGTGCGTCATCACGGCCATAGTCCACTACGAGCCTATCTTTGAGACATTGGGAATCTTCAGAGAGCAGGAAAACATTAGAGTTTTCAGATAAGGAGCAATATACTAAGAAGCAAAACTGAGCAACAGGAGCTCCACACCGTCAAAGACCTAAACAGACCATTTATAGGTGAAGGATCATAAACTGTGATTGTTTATTCACACTTGGGAAACTATGAGAGACATTTTACAAGCTAGAGAGATATTTTGTGATGAGAAACAACCAAAGTCTCCAAAGGATGGCTAGGTCAAGCAAGGAAAAACGATAAGGATGTAAATAGTAAGACAGAATTTATCTTGGTACTGGAATCTCTTTCAAATCTTCTCTATTTTACTGGGAGATATTACCAAGGGAAAAAAAATTTGATTTGTGTACTCTCCAAGTAGAAAATATTCAAGTGCAATCAGCTGTGGGCATGAATGATTTATTGTTCAGCAATAGCTACTGGTGAAGGATTAAGCTTTTCTGATTTTAAAGTAACAGGCATTACAGGTCTGTGCAGATGGTTCATAAGCCATACTAATAGAAAGCCAAATACCTAAAGTATAGTCTCCTATGATTTGTTTTCTGTCTTTGGGAAAATCCATCATAGACTTCTGGTTTCAGTGACTTCATCTTTCACATTTGGGGCATTTCTCACCTAGTACTTTTCAAGGGAGTCATAATTAATTTAACTTTCATTTGTTTGTGGGTGTGGGGGAGTGAAATTGGCCACCCCAAGATATGTCTCTGGCATGAGGAATATTTTGGGCTGGTTACTTTTTAAAAAACTGCAGACAGGAAAGAAACTCTGAAAAGTAGACTTTACTTAGCCTTTGTTAAGAGACGTTTATATTTGTAAAGGAAATCTCCATCTGTAAAGGTGTCTCCCTCTCTGTACCAGAAAGAAGAGGGGATGACCTTATCTCTAGAAACTCTTAATCAATGAGAAAGACAAAGGCAAGGACTTAAATCTGCATAATAATCTTACTCTTGTTTACTGTACTTGTCTGGTAACTTCCCGTAACTGACTCCCCCACTCCCAATATCCTCTTTTTGTCTTTAGCTGAAGATAACATTTAAGGTGGTGGCTTCGGCCATTTTGGCAAGCTGCTCAGGTTGCCTGAGCCTCTCCCATGTATACATGTTATAAAGCTTTGTTTAATTTTCTCCTGTTATTCCGTCTCATGTGAATTTAATTCGTTCTCTGGCCAGAAGATCCCAGAGCAGGTACAGGAAGTGTCTTCCTCCCCTACATGGAACAAATATTTACTGGAGTCTTGGTAGGTGTCAAGCCTGATACTTAACTCTGGGGATTCAATATTGAAAAGACAGGGACCTAGCCTCAATGAGTTAAATAATCAAATAAATAATTAAAAGTAAACAAGCCATCATGATACAATGCAGTAAGAAGTTCAACATGCAGTGATTGCTGATCCAACTCAGCAAATGTTTATTAAGCACCTTCTGTGTGCCAAGTAATATGTTAGACATGGATGAGGATATAAAATAAACCCAGCATTGTTGCTACACTCTTAAGCAGGGTATGATCTAGTGCCAATATGTGGCCCTGTTTATTCATAATTCAAAATGTGTCTTGGAGTGTGGACGACACCTAGAGATTTAGCTCTCCGACCTGCAGTCACAGGTAATGCCAACTGCTCTTCAAATACAGCGCAACTAAAGAAAGGTTATCTTCATGTAGCGTGCATATCATTAAGGATTTCTGGGCAATAATTATTATCAATATCTTTTCAAGTCTTTTAAAGGTTTTTTTTATATCATGACTAAACACAAATTCAATTTACTTTATTAACATGATCATAATTTGAAAGAACCATTGCTGCTTATAGCTTATGACTTTTTGCTTATGTTGAATGCTGCATAAAGTTTGTTTTCTCTTGTTTGTTTGTTTGTTTTTTAAAAAGGGCTTCCATATTACTATACTTCAGAATGGGAAATGGTAGATATAGTTTGGTCCCACTAGCAGGCCCTATGAGAGAGAAATAAACTGGTATTTCAATGCATTCTCCAAATAATTCTTTAGGTCATTTCTTCAATTTGTCATACTCATCTCTTTTAGTTACCTTGTGGCATCTATTTCAGAATGTGGAGCTTAAACAAGTCTCCCTAAAAAAGGTTTCTATTCTTCTTAACTAACTAGCAGAACATACGATTGTGAATCCTGGAGTGTCCTAGTATACAAAATTTTTTATTATTAATGGCGAGTTGAAAAGATTCACTGTGGGCATTTTGGTAGTGAATTCAAACAAATTATGAGTCAAATGCTAAAGGATGTTGTAGATGTTATAATCTCTCCTAATACTCTAAGATCATGATATAAGTTTTGAGAAAATCAAGTAAATAGCATAAATATGTAATTGAATATTCTTCTTCAGTTAGAGTAACTTATTGATCTGCTGTTGGTATGACAAAAAGGTACTCATGAGCTGATGATGAGGAACTCCTAGGCTAGTAGTTTGCATGTGCAAAATACGTAAAAGAAAATTTAGCTAACATTTTGACAGCTCACATGCTGGTGGTCTGGTGAGCTACAATGTCCCATGGGTGACTCCCAGTTTTTCAAAGATCTATTACACTTCTGAGACCCAAAAATTAGCCAATGTCTGATCCTTTTGTATGGTCAAATTTTGGAAATTTTCATCAGTAGAGATATAACCACTTGGGGAAAAACAGTTTTAACTGAGGACAGAAGTCCTAAGACTGAATTACACTGAGGAAATAAATTGTTGAATTGACAGCGATATGTTGAAAACAACAGCCCCAAAATCTGACATGAGGTGAATTAACAGGTAATTCCATTTAATCTCCCTTAAATTATTCTTGATCTAATTCTTCTCTCTAATGTTGTTAATCATGGTATTTTAAAAAAACAAATTTTACACTTAAACATTTTCTATCTTTTATGCCTTTGATTAGGACGAAATCACCTAGCTTGAGAACTATTCAAGAGTTCACAGGGCAAAAACCTGCTTTTGGAGAATGTGTCAAAATTTTCTTAATGAGAATACAAACATACCTGATTATTCCTGGATAATAAACGTTGTACCTACTAAAAAGCCCAAAAGAGAAGAAATGTGAAGTATGAAGTTTAATGTATGAACTTATTTTTCTCAATGGGCATATTGAAAGAAAATGAGAAATATAAGACAATTCTTTCACTTTTAAAATTTCATTCTCTGCTTAAGAGAGGGAAGATTAGAAAGTAGTAAGAATCTGGAACTAAGTGAAGGCAGATACCAAAGGGAAGGAGTGAGCTATAGGTAAATTATGGGGATGAAGAAAGATCAGGAGGGAGGGAAAGTGACTAAGTGCTGCTCAGACATTGACAGAATGTGGAGGCTTTAGAGATGCTGGTGAAAGTATAGCCTCCTGCTCTTGCCCCTTTCTGACCCCCAGGAGCCCCATGTTCTTGGCCATGATGTAACCGTAAAGACTTAGGCACATTCAAGACAGTGCTGTGTGAGGTATGTTGGCCCTTTGGGGCAGTGTACATGGCAGTTAACTCTGATAGAATCAGAAGCAGTACTTGATAATAATTCTTTAAGATGACATTTAGTAAACATCCTTTGCTTTTGCCACCTAACATCCCTTCACTCTTCTTATAAAACAGTACTCAAATTTCCCATGGAAAGCTACTATGCACCTGAGTTAATGCCATGCCAGGGGATTTAGGAGATTTGGCTTCAGCAGACAGCTTTAATTAGCCACAGTAATTAGTCAAGGGACGGACACATGACATACTCAGAGACAGTAAAACACAATGGAGCTTTTGCAGGGAATCCTGAGGGCAAAGACTCCATCTCTTTCCCTTGACCCTAAAACTGGTTGAATGTAAACAGTAACTCCTACAGCCAACTTGCCCCTCATGGAGACAGAATGAAGACAGCACATGGAAGGGAGCATTGCTGAGCAGAGAAACCCAAAAAAAATAACATGGGACAAGGTCTTAGCTTGAGGTCCTTGCTTGATCAAGCTGCAACCGAAACCAGCCTCATCTCAGAACTTTTCAACTACATCAACGAAGAATCATTGTTTTTATTAAGCCAATTTCATTAATACTAACTGATTCATAGACCTCTATTCAAAATATAGAGAGGCGCTCCAGTATAGCAGAAGATATTTAGAATCATACACAAGTATATTTAAATCCTAATTCTACCACTACCTAAAGTATAACTCTGAGTAAGTAAATTAACCTCTTTGCAGTTCAGTTTTCTTATAACATATAAATAATAAAATGCAATTGATCAATGAAAAAATCTATGGAAATCTTCTAATACAGTGTGTGTTACATAGTAGGCACTCAATAAATGGTTATTGTTGTTTCTACCTATATAACAGAAATAATGAATCATTCTGAAAGGTCCTTTTTGGTATTCATCAAAAACTAAATACAAATTGTGGGGAAAAAATCAAAGATTTAAAAACATTTTTTCTGGTCTTGCTAACTAAACTCAACTGTTCCAATGCCTAACAATTATATGACTTTGGGAACATCATCCCACCTGTGTCATCCCACTTTAGCTCTAAAATGACTGGTTTGAATGATGAATTTCAATATCTCTTTTAGCTCTAAACCTCTAATTCTATAGTTCTTAATTACCATAGTTACAAATGAATGATATATTAATCATGTTCCTTACATAAAAATGAAAAGCCATAATTCATTCTATCTGGTTAGTTATCCTGAAGTAGTGATTTGGAGGTATAACTTTAAAAAAAAATCCTCTTTGAGATTATAAATTCTTTAACCATAACTTCTGCCTGCTTTCCTTCTTTCCTTCCTTTCTTTATTCCTGAATAATTTACCCATTAGAATGGGGTAAGCAAGGTAGGTGTCAGTCCGTTTTGGAGACAGTGGCAGCCATTTGGCATAAGATGTTGGAACCAGAGTGAGATGAAGAGTGTGTGGGCTCACTGGTAAGTGGTACTGGCATATTGTTAACAGAGCCTAAGCAGGGTGAGGAAAACATCCACATAAGGAGTAAGGACGTGGTGGCAGTGGCAGTGGAAGAGTGGAAACATACCAGGAGAATGAATTCACTAAGTAATATATTGAAGATTTTGGCATCTATGTTTCCCCAGAGAAGAGAGTTACAAATATGGAAAGGGAGAAAATTAGAATGAACATTTTATTGCTGAAGTGGAATTGAAGGCATCAGTGTGAACTCATGGATATGAGTAAATATATCCATGAATATAATATATAAATATAAATATAATAAATATATTCATATGAATAAATATATTCATATATTTAAATGTGCATGTGTATACACATACATACATCTCGTAACTCTGTCCACTGAGAAAGTTTGCAACAATGACACCCCAATAGCAATAAACACACCTAGTGTCTAGATCTTGGTTTCTAAATACATCTTTCCACTAAAAGGAACTGGGGCTCCTCAATGGAATAAAAATGGGGCAAGAATAAAAAATGAGCCTGAAAAACTTTGCATCAGAAAGAAAGTGCTCAAAGGATGATGGAGACATGTTAAAAAAACAAAAAGCCTAGCTTAAAAATACTACCTGGCCACATTTAGGACAATTCAAACATCATAATATTTAATGAGTGTAACAGATTAAAAGCTATTAAAAGAATAGGAATCCGTGAAGCCATACTGATATGAATAAATGAATAAATAAATGCTGATATGAGAAAGTGTTTCTTTGGGCTTAATTTCAACTAATTAATGTAGAATGAATGATAGAGTTAA
This sequence comes from Equus quagga, assembly GCF_021613505.1. Classification (NCBI taxonomy): domain Eukaryota; kingdom Metazoa; phylum Chordata; class Mammalia; order Perissodactyla; family Equidae; genus Equus; species Equus quagga. The sequence goes on from NC_060269.1 coordinate 120,944,093, forward strand.
AAAATCACAATTTGGCATAGTAGCATTAATTTACCCAAGACATATCAATGGATGCTAAAATGAACAGACTAAAGTTTGATGAGCAATGGGGATTTACATAGTCTCAAAGTACCTCTCTACAAAATGCTTATTAATCACAAAAGGGCACGTGAGTAATTTAGCATGGAGATACACAGCAGATGCCACCTCAATCGAATGATCAAAGTTGACATCACCAGTAACTGGACAAATTAAAATCGTGTACCACCTAACAGGATACAATGAAAAGAACACACCATCATATCTCTGACATCCTTGCCCAAAAATGCATAATGTGAATCTAATCATGGGAAAACATTAAGCAAAATTCCAGTCGAGGAATATTCTACAATGTAACTTGCTCTAATCTTCAAAAACTATTAACATCAGGAAGGGCAAGGAAAGGCTGTGGAACTGTTTCTGACAGAAGGGAATTAAAGAGATTGCAACATGCAATTTTGGTTTAAACTCTTGGGAAAACTGATGAAATTTAAACAGGGTCTGTATATTTGATGGTAATTATGTATCAGTGTTAATTTTGATGGTTGTATTGTGATTATATAAGAAAATGTTCTTGTTCATAGGAATTATACACCAAAGTCTTGGGGATAATGGAACATCATATCATCAACTAATTCTTAAATGACTAAAAGAAAACTAAATTGTTTGTGCTATTCTTGTAACTTTTATCTAAGTTTGGAATTATTTCAGAATTAAAATTATTTCAATAAGTAATTAATTAAATATCATAAAAGTCAAAAGCTAGAGACAACTAAAATGTCCATCAAAAGGTGAATGGATAAGCAAATTGTACGATATTCAGCAACATAACACAACTAGGTAAATAAATGGAAGGAACTACTGATATATGTAATAACATGAATGAATCTCATAAGCATTATGCTAAATGAAATAAAGAAGACACAAAAAATTAATTACTATGTAATTATAAATTACTGTGTGATAAGAAATTCTAGAACAACCAAAATTAATCTATATTATAAAAGTCAAATCCGTAGTTGCCTGGCTCTGGAGGGTGGGGGATCAGGAAAGACTGGCAGCAAAGGGGCACAAGAGAACTTTGTGGAAGGATTAAAACGTGCTGTGTTCATTGAGATGGTAACTGAGCAGGTGTACTCTTGTCAAAAGTCATAAATCTGAGTTTTATTGGAGGCAACTAGACCTCACAAAGCTGATTTTCAAATAAAATAAAATATTGTTGGTAATAAAAATAATAACAATAGCAATAGCAAAAAGGAAATAAAGGAAAATATCAATAAAAACAATAAATTTTTAAAAGCCTGTTGCAATTGTTCTCTTTGGAAGTATTTTTAATAAACAGTTATGAAATGGTAAGTTACCTGTTTATTTACTGAAACTTAATCAGCTGGTAATTGTAATAAACTTATAAGTATTTAATTTACTTATCTCTTTTAATTATAATGTTTTGTATTTAATAACATCCTATTATAAAAACAAAATTTCTAAACCAAACCACTTCATTATGTAAATTTCTTTATTTAAAGTATTCTTTATCCTAATAGCTTAACTTCATTTTAATTATACTTTGTGAAAACAATGTTGTTGCGTTTCGACGCCAAACAACTCAATTAGCATGAGGATGCAAGCAAATGCTGTGATTGGCTTGGTCAGGAGAGGAAGTCTGTGACTTCATTATCCACATCTCCTATAGAATATTTGAAAGGTTTTGTACCAAAAGCTTTATCATGACTCTAGTGTACCTGAACACAATTTATTCTGTTCTCCTAAAACTGAAAGCATTTTTAATTGCTACAGGACTAATGTCTTTTAAGAACAATATGCCAAACATTCAAAGGGACAGTGGTCCTTCCTTATAATAGAAATATATGGTGTCAGAAAAGGGAAGATGATTTGTGAGAAGTTCCTCTTGTGGGAAAAGTGTGGCAAGGCTTTATACTAGCTGGGCATTATAATGGGGTATCGTCTTTCACTTAGTTCCTTGCAGAGCACTCATTCACAGGAGTACTGATAAGCTGCTAATGGCTGATATTTTAAGTGTCTACTCATAACACATTCCTTTTAAAACAATTCTTTTCAGATCCATTATGCTAGAAATAAGAGGAAAGACATCTAAGATTTGAATATCAAAAATTATGCATAATTTTGCTCCGCCATTCATGGGTGGATTATTCAGTGCCCTAAGTGCCACCCCTAAATTATTTAAAGGAAATTAATTAATCTAAATTCTGCTGCTGCCTGAATTATTTAAGGCATAAATGCTTCCTGTTGAATGCTTTCATGATCACATTTTGTGTCTTGGCCTAAGAGAATAAAATTAGCTTTAGCAATAATAAAAAAGCATTGGTTAGAAATAATACATGAAATGATTGTCATTGTTTTTTTCTTATGAAAATAATGAAATAGATATTGGCAATAATATAGATTTCTTATTTTTTTTAGTAAGCCTTGTGCCAACAAGAAATTGCTCCCTTCTCTCCCTCATTGTCTTTCTCTCTCTTACCTTATGTGAAAGTCAATTGCAATAAATGTTCCTCTGCCAAATTTTTAACTCACTTCTAAATCTGCCATTGCTAGTTCAGGTTTCCTATTACAATATTTTATATTAGTAATAATATACTTACCAGTGTGGCCAATTATCTTGTTGAAGAGAAGTTGGCAATCTGCTGTTTGATGTGAAATCCAGTACGTATATTCTCTCTGGAGTCCAGCTTTGACCATATTGTTTAGAGATAATTTTGCTCTTTATTCGCCCCTCAGCCTTAGGAGTGACTACCTTAAAGCCTTACTAGAACCTTATTTTTGTCATTAAGTTCAATTGTCTCTCATTTACTGGCATTTTTAGCAAGCCCAAAACCTAATGGTGTGGTTTGCAGGTTTTATTTCTCTTCTCTTCTTCTTACCAGTTAGGGAGGCGGGAGACAGGAGGAGGAAGTTCAGTTAAAAATCGCGAAATCATAGGACAGTAGGAAAAATAAGAATGTGGAAGTGACAAATGAATCAGAAAGGAAATAAGCAATTATGGCATTATTTTGTTCATTAGATACTCTCTTGAACTAAATTGAGATATTCTCTGAATTGTATTTTAAATGTAATAAACATCCTTTGTTAGTAGTTTACCATTGGAAGTAAAAGAATCCAATTCAAGATACTTTAAGGAAAAAAAAACTAGCTTAGACAGGCTGAGGAGATAGAATCTACAATATGGACACAGGGCTGTTTCATAGACTCCAGGGGCAACATTTCCAAGTCTCCAAGAGAGACTGCAACAAAGAATTGGAACGATGTAGAGCTCTCACTACACCCCTCAGCCTGCTTCTCTCTGGACTTTCTCTTTATTTCCCTCCCTCCATAAATTGGTTTCCGAGTCCACGTGGCCTGCAGAAATTGGCTAACCCAGAGTTCCCATGGTTAGATCTGATATGTTCAAGAGAAGCCCAGACTCACCTAAAATTCCCTGGAAGAAGAATCTTATCAACCTCGCTTGAACCAAATGCCTTCCCATGGTCAAATCAACTGTGAACAAGGATTTCATTATGTGGCTTTGGGGACTAGAGTTGTCATAAGTTTCCATAGCAAAGGAGAGTTTAGTGGTTCATGAGCTGGGTAGATACTCAATATATGCCTGCCACAGAAAACTGTAGCTAAACCATTTTAAAGCAAATTGTCCTTTCAGGTCACGTCCTTTAATAACCGACATTCTTAAAGTAGTGTACCAAACACTAAGAAGTTAGACTTTCAGAATTCTATATTTTGACTACACAAGTATAAGATACTTTGTAAAATTGAGGGTTTAATTTTTCTCCCTTCAGTGTCTACTTTGCCAGTATTTTTCAGGTTTTTATATCTGAAACACAATTTCCTGAAGCTGCCTACAAAACAGGGATGGAGAGTTCACTGTCAATTTACCATGACCTCTATACCCTTCCAAGGTCTAATCCTGGACGTCAGGTAAGGACTGTAAAGATGAGGATTGTATTTCCCATAGTCTTCTTCTTTTCATGATTCTAGGTTAAAGTTTGCCAATGAGAGGCATTTGCCTGAGATTTGTAGGATAAAGAGAAGCAGGACCCATTATTTTCCAAAAGTAGTTGCAGTCAGATGTGTGGACAAACACAAGACCCAGAGTCTTCTCAGGGAACTCAAGAACCATCAGTCTCACCACTGCAGACTGAGAGTGTTGACAGAAGTTCCTGGAGATGCTTAAGAATTGCTGTATCTTCCAAGTGAGGACTTGAGAACCATCTATTTGATGTTTCAGGCTGAGATCTTCAATGTCGGTTCCCTCGACCTCAGCTCTTCCAACAATTGTCTAACTTCTTAATTCATATATTTTTACCTTTTATACCCAGAATACACGAGTGACATCTGTGTTCTTGATTGAACTGTGTCTGATAAAACAATTACTGAAACCTGCTATCAGCCTTGACTGTTTCTCATATGCTATTAAACATACAGTCCTCCAGAGTCTACGCTCTCAGTCACTCTAAAATTAAATTCAAGGCACTCAGTTGCATTATTTTCATCTTGAACAATACTGCTGCTTGTGTAATCTAGACTGATCATTTTCACCCAAAGTGAATAAACATTTCAGAAGTTTTCAAACTCGGAAGTCCTACAAAACATCGCTTGTATTTCTTTTTAGCAGAATATCGTGTCACTACTTTTTTATATATCATTTCCTCTTTAAATATCCAGAGGCCTTTGGGAATGAAACTTGGCAATGATTATAAGTTAGTTTTAAGACTGACAGTTCAGTCATCATCAAACAGCTGCCTTCAAAACTTCTACCTTGCTCTCTTATGTGCTCCGTTGGATGTGACTGCCAGCCCAATTGTGCCCTCCAAAAGTTTTCAGAGGCAACTTATCTTTATTTTTGGAACTCCTTTGGAGCCATCATGGCCCCCTCCTGCTAGCGTATAACACATGGTTCATCTTTCCATACTTTCCTAGTATTTGCTTTCATTAAAACTGGTTTTGGTTGCTGGATTTGCCTTGGATATTGAATTTGTATTAAGTTCACATCAGAGCACTGGGAGAAATAGGCACAGTATAAATAAATCAAATCAAATGAATAAAGCATTAGGTGGGCTGTGCAATGGGGCAGAAGTGTCTGTGTGTTTGCAGGAAATTCAATACGAGATGAATGGTTTTGGAAAACATGCACATGGCTCAAAAGGGCTCCACATGAGCAGGCCCAAGGCAATAAGTCTTTCATTCACACTTCAGTGGCCCATCGGGCTTGAATTTGCGTGGTCTTTGAAACCCAGCTGTTGAAACCTTCTTTTTCTCTTTGAAACCAAAGGCACTGGATTCTACTGAGTTTCACACATTAAAATAAACATGTCTATCCATAGTTTATTATTCTCTTCACTGGAATTTATGAAAGTGATGAGATAAAGTTTGTAGTCAATTGTAAGGTCTTGGCGACGATGGATTCATAACTATCAAAGGCTGCCTCTGCAAAAGTCTTTAAGCAGAATTTGACACCCAGCAGTTGGTAGTGTTATATTGTTTCAGCCCTACTATAGTTTCAAGTGAAAATTTGCTTTTCAAATGGCAGTAATTTCCTTAACTTGTTTTCTTATTATAGAATAATGCCTCCATTAAAAATGAAACAGACTTCCAGGATGTGGTATGTCAAGCAGTGAAAAGTACTAACATATATTTCACCAGCATCCACAACCCTCTTTCAGACCATGAAAAACGTCACTGTATTTCACCCAGATTTGCGCTGTTGGCAAGAGTTTGAAAAACGTCTGTAAGACTGAAAAACCAAAACTGACCATTTTATTTCAATTACATTTAATTTTCAGTATGTTGGTCAACTTCACTGTTCCCTGTTCTGAAAAAAGTAAGTTATGAACCTAATTACATGTTTTGATTTTTAATCAATTTTTTCCTGTAATTTAGGAAGGTATTACACTACAAATTCAAAGGCATTCTCACCTATCAAAAATCCGTATTTTGACTTTTTAGAGACTTTACTTCTCAAACTATTAGGGAAGTGTTTAGCATATTTTCTAAATATTGTTAAATAGTACATTTTTAGCAAACACTCTAGTTCGTCACTTGGCTTTTCTTAAGACAACAGATTGAGGAAGGAGAAAACATGAAAGAAAAAAAACATGCTCTGAACTAATCCTCGAAGGAGAAGAAAGAGCAAAAAAAGGGCAATGGATGATGATGGCAGGAGGTGTCATCCACTCAGAAAACATTAAATGAAACTGAGAGTCCCTTAGAGAAGAGTTAGTGTCACCCCCCTCAAGCTGTACACAAGCTCTAAACGTTGGAGGCAAGGAGGATTTCAAAAGAAAACCCATGTCTGCATTAGATCTCAAAGAAGACATTTTACTAAAAACATACCATCAATTTCCTTGTCAAAAATCATCTAATCCTGTGAGTTTTGTTCAGATCTCAGAATGTCAAATCTTCCATTCTATGTTTGAGCTCATATTCTCTGCTACTGCCTACACAAAAAGAAATCTAGAAATACTAGCAGCCTGTGTTAAGACTTCCTATTCAAGGAATAATTCATAGAATTATTTGGAACAATATTGTACAAATACAGTCAGGGAAATTATTTAAAGGAAAATCAAATTTACATATGTCATGAATTTCTCCTTCATATTTGTTCATTGGATCATTATTTAGCCCATGAAAATCACTGAATAATTCAGTTTCAAACTTCTTTTAAAGTTGTCAGATCAGTTGTTAACACTAACACAATCTATCAAGTCATACCTAAAGCCTATGTCATTTTTCTTTAATAAGCATAACTAGATATTAGAGGAAGCACAGAGTAATGGTATTCCAGTTCTTTATTTTAAGATTTGTGTACTTTATTTGAAAAAAGATGAATTTCTTCTCACAGCATCTCTTTGGGTTTCAGATTAAATGATTTCTGATATAAGACATACATCAAAGTGCACCTTAAACCAGTGAGAAAAATATTAGCACCCTTATGCAACAATAGACTCCAAAGAAAAGTCAGATATTCTATGATTCAACTTTACATTCATTATTTATTTATGGCATGCCAATTTCAAGCATGCTGGAGGGTGAGACCTCTACTGAGCAGCACTGAAATTTCCAGCACCAGGAGAGAAATATTGCTGAATATGTTTTAGCATGAAGAAAGCAACCCAGGGCATCAGAGACTGCAAAATACACAGGTCACAACTGTACTTCCAGTGCTGCTGAAAACATATATGCAAAGGTCATGGAGGTAGTTTCTTTTGTTTTGTACTCTGAAGGTCTCTAATTCTGTCCCACTATTTTTCAATAATTTTCCAGGATAAGTATTCCAATGAGTTTCATCTATTTGCCCTTTTTTAGTGTCTCTGTGGCATTTGGAAGGCACATTCCATTTTTTCCATACAAGACATGAGGGAGGAGTTGGCAAACAAGAGGGAGAATTCTCTCTGAGACACAATAAAAGTTTAGATGTAGACTTATGCCCATGTGTGGGAAATTCTAAGTAATGTCAGGAAAACTTATATTTATAATCCCAATTGTGATTGTCCTATCCCTATTTAGAAAAGCAGTAATTTTTGCAAACCATGAAGTAAAATTTGGGAGTGAATCAGTACTTCTACGTATACACTTTTTAATTCATGGTTTTATAGCTATACTCCAGTCTATAAAATATTTATATTGTTTTGAGGAAGGTAATATATACCAAACATTATTGGCAAACATTTCATCTGTTCTATTAAGGAGCAAAAAGAGCACAGAATTTAGCTAAGGGCTTCATGAAGATTTGATTACACAACTTGGTCCAGCCTCTTCCTTATGTCCAATGAATCCAATGATGTTAAAAGATTCCTCTAATGACCCACCAATTGGGAGAAAATATTTGCAAATCTTATATCTGGCAAGGGGTTAATCTCCATAATATATAAGGAACTCACACAAATGAACAATAAGAAAGCAAACAACCTGATCAAAAAGTGGGCAAAGGAGATGAACAAAGGAACATTTTTCCGAAGAAGTTATCCAGATGGCCAACAAACACATGAAAAGATGTTCAACATCACTAATCATCAGGGAAATGCAAATCAAAACTATGCTAAGATACCACCTTACACCTATTAAATGGCTATAATCACTAAGACTAAAAATAACAAATGTTGGAGAGGGTGTAGAGAGAAGAGAACCCTCACATACTGCTGGTGGGAATGCAAACTGGTGCAACCACTATGGAAAACAGTATGGTGATTCCTCAAAAAACTAAAAATAGAACTACCATGTGACCCAGCCATCCCACTACTGGGTATCTACCCAAACAACTTGAAATCAACAATCCAAAGTAACACATGCACCCCTATGTTCATTGCAGCACTATTCACAATAGCCAAGACAGGGAAGCAATCCAAGTGCCCATCAACTGATGATTAGATAAAGAAGATGTGGTATATATATACAATGGAATACTACACAGCCAGAAAAAAAGACAAATTCATCCTATTTGCAATGACATGGAAGGACCTAGAGGGAATTATGCTAAGTGAAATAAGCCAGTCTGAGAAAGACAAACACCAGATGATTTCACTTATATGTGAAATATAAACAAATACTGGGACAAAGAAAACAGTTCATTGGTTACCAGGGCAAGGGGGGAGGGCAAAGTGGGTGAAGGGGAGCACTTATGTGGTGACAGTCAAGAAATAATGTACAACTGAAATCTGACATTGATGTAAACTATTATGAACTCAATAAAAAACAAAAAATCTCCTCTAATACTTCTCACCCAGTTGGCAGTGGGTATTCAGAAGCATTATTATCACTACCAACACATCTGAGGCAGAATCTCTGAAAGGGATTCAATCTCAATGTCTATTTCACAGCGCCTTTTCTGGCCACTGGACCTGTTGAGGGTGATTCCATTTGGAGAAGAGGAGCTGAAGTTCCTCAACTTGACCAGACTTCCATACTTAATAGGATTTGGATACCAAGAGATGTAAAGATATGTGGGCAATCAAATAGTCATTCAGCAAACCTTAGTTAGAAATATAGTACGAGTAAAGCATCATGCTTAGGCTTGATGGTATAAAGGTTAAAAATATATTATTAATACCAGCAGGAAGGTTATAGTCTATTCAGAAGATTCCATGAACTTAACAATCAGCCATTTTCAGCACTCAATTACATAAATACATATCTAGAAAATTCAAGTGAATCAATTTTAATATTTTTAGAACTAGTTAGAGAGTTTTGAAAATGGCCAAATACAAAGTAATTTTACAAACTAACTTTCAATAAAAAAATTACATATAAATCACTCAGAGATACAATTGGAAAACATAATCATTCATCATAACTTTGATGAAAGGAAAGAGTAGGATACCTAAAGTAATTCTATCATAATAAAAACAACAAAAAACAAAGCATAATACATAATGACAATCCTAACAAAATATTTGAATTAGCTGCATGAATAAATGAATAAAATTTCACTGAATTATACAAATATTTTAATAAATTTATTCAAGAAATATTTATTGAGTGTTTATTGCATACCTGTCATTCTTCTAGCATCTAGGGATAATGCAGTGAATAAATTCCCTGCCATAATAACAACTAAATAAATACTACAAAGCCAGCCACCAATGTTTTATAAAGAAGAGCAAACTGGGTAACAATATGGGGGTTGGAAGGATGGTAGTTTAAATAGGGTCAGCAGGGAAGCTCTCTCTGGTTGAGGTGACATTTAAGTCAAATTCAAATAAAGTGTTGAAGAAGAGATGGTTCTGTTTCCTTAAATGAAGATTAAAAATTAGTGGGGAGAAATATACACACAGAGAGATAGAGTGATGGCAGCAAGATGATGGGATAGGAGTTCCCAGCACTCATCCCCTCACAGAAGCGCCAACTTGAACAACTATCCGTGCACAAAAGTACTTTCACAGGAGCTGAGGATTCCAGATGAGAGATTACAGCACGCGGGTGGAGCACAGAAATAAGAAAGGCACATTGAAGAGGGTGGGAAGGTCAGTTTCACATTACCCACATCATTTTTTGCCCAAGCCCAGGCAGTGAAGCCCAGAGGCAAATATCCTCCCTGTGAGTTGGAAGAAGAAGAGTGAAGGGAACACCAGACTTCTCCATGGACCTCAGCATCCAGACTCTCCCCAGCACAAGGCCAGCCCCTGCAGCCCCAGGCTCCAGTGAACCACGGGTCCAGGCTGGCTCCAGTGGACTCAGAGTCCAGGACTGCCCGTGCAGACCCAGCTCCAGGCTGGCCCTCACAGCCCCAGGGCCCAGACCTGTACCCAAGGACTCAGGCTCCAAGCCTGTCCCAGCATCAAGCCAGCTACCCCAAGACCCAGGCACCAGGCCTGCCTCTGTGGACCTAAGCACAGGCCAGCCTGGGACTCAAGACAAACTCATCACCATGGACCCAGGCTTCAGGCTTGCCCTCATCGACACAGTCTCCAAGGCCTGCCCCCAGGGATCAAGGCTCCAGGCCAGCCCCTGTGAACCCAGGCACCACACACACCCAGGTGTGGACCCAGGCCATGCAATTCTTAACAAAATTCCAATGGCATATTTTTATAGAAATAGAAAAAACAATCCTAAAATTCACATGGAACCATGAAAGGCCCCAAGTAGCCAAAGCAATCTTGAGAAAGAAGAACAAAGTTGGAAGCATCACACCACTTGATTTCAAAATATACTAGAAAGCTATAGTAATCAAAACAGCATGAAACTGGCATAAAAACAGCTGTAAATATATACCAAGGGAACAGAACAGAGAGCCCAGAAATGAATTCACAGATTTATGGTCAATTATCTTCAACAAAGGTGCCAAGAATACACAACGGGGGGAGGACAGTCTCCTCAACCAATGGTGCTGGGAAAATTGGATATCCATATGTGAAAGAACAAAACGGTGGGGGCCAGCCAGGTGGCGTAGTGGTTAAGTTTGTAGACTCCGCATCATCGGCTGGGGGTTTGCCAGTTCAGATCCTGGGCACTGACCTACACACTGCTTATTAAGCCATGCTATGGCAGTGTCTAATATAGAAGAACTAGAAGGACTTACAACCACGATACACAACTATGTACCGGAGTTTTGCCGAGGGGGAAAAAAAAGAGGAAGATTGGCAACAGATGCTAGTTCAGGGCCAATCTTCCTCACCAAAAACAAGCATACCTGAAAAAAAGAGAGAATTAAATTGAACTTTATCTCACTCCATATACAAAAATCAAATCAAAATGAATTGAAGACTTAAATATAAGACCTGAAACTGTAAAACTACTAGAAGAAGATGTAAGGAAAAGGCTTTTTCAAATGGATCCGGGCAATGATTTTTTGACATGATCCAAAACCACAGGCAGCAAAAGCAAAAATAGGCAAATCAGAGAGCATCAAACAGAAAAGCTTCTGCACAGCAAATGAAACAATCAGCAGCGTAAAAAGACAACCTGTGGAGTGGGAGGAAACATTTGCAAACCACACATCCGATAAGGAATTAACGTCTAAAATATAAAATGAACTCAAACAACTCAATAGCAAGAAAACAAATAACCCAATTAAAAGATGGTCAACAGACCAGGATAGACGTTTTTTCCAAGAGGGCATGCAAAGGGCCAACAGGTATTATACGAAAAGACGTTTAACATCACTAATCCTCAGGAAAATGAAAACCAAAACCACAATGAGATCCAGCAATCCCACTTCTGGATATATATCCAAAGGAAACGAAATCAGTATCTTGAAGATCGTCTGCACTCCCATGTTCATTGTAGCATTATTCATAGCAGCCAATATATGGAAGAAACTTGCATCCATTGACGAATGAATGGACAAAAACATGTGATGTGTATTTATATATATACATATATATGTGTGTATATATAAATGTGATGTGTGTATATATATATATACACACATACAATGGGATATAATTAAGCCTTAGAAAGGAAGAAGATCCTGTCATTTATGACAGCATGGATGAACCTGGAGGACATTATGCTAAGTGAAAAGTCAGAGAGAAAAACAAATACTGTATGATCTCACACATGTTTAGGATCGAAAAAAGTCAAATTCACAGAAGCAGAGAGTAGAATGGTGGTTGCTAGGGATTAGAGGGCGTTAGGGGAAAGGGGAAGAGTTGGTCAAAGGGAACAAAGTTTCAGTTACACAGGATGAATAAATTCCAGAGATCTGTCGCACAGCATGGTGACTGTAATTAATACTATAGTTTACTAAGAGAGTAGATGTTAAGTGACACTCACACAAAAAAAAACAATGAGGGGCTGGCCCCGTGGCCGAGTGGTTAAGTTCGCGCGCTCCGCTGCAGGCGGCCCAGTGTTTCGTTGGTTCGAATCCTGGGCGCGGACATGGCACTGCTCATCAAACCACGCTGAGGCAGCGTCCCATATGCCACAACTAGAAGGACCCACAACGAAGAATATACAACTATGTACTGGGGGGCTTTGGGGAGAAAAAGGAAAAAATAAAATCTTAAAAAAAAAAAAAAAATGATAACTATGTGAGGTGATGGAGAAGTTAATTAACTTGAGAGTGGTATTCATTTTACAATGCATGTATGTATCAAAACATCACATTGTACAATGTAAATATATACAGTTTTTGTTTGTCAATTATACTTTATAAAACTGAGGGAAAAAAGTGATCTAAATTTACACAGTTCATAGAAACAAAGGTGAAAGTTCTGAAGGAAATAACATCAAAAAGTGACTTTGTGCTGGGGTTTTTTCTTTATTTGACAAAAAATCTGCAATGATCATATATAAATTTAATACTCAAAAGTAAGTAATTGTATGCATCAAAAATCACTCCTACTACTCAGATATGCAAAGAAAATGTGCTAGAATAAACCTACTGTATCATTACTTTGATTTTTCCAAGCAATTGCTCAAATCTCCACCTTCCTTATTAGCAGAGAGCAAATATCTCTCACTTAAAGATTTCTTCAAGCCCTGAGATTTTCAGAATCCTGGGGCCCCGCTTCCCTGAGCTAATCTCTGATTATTCCACAAGTGACATGATTTTCACAGCCACGTGAAGTCACTGTTGAAGACCCACCTGCAGTTTGATGACTGCTGTTTGTCTCTTCTTAATGGGATACACTTACTATTTCAAATTCCTGTCCAGGCCACAGTAAAGGAACCAAATCTATACTTTTTATTTCACCCTCCCCATGCCAGAGCCTGTTCTCCAAAGCACAGCGGTAAACTAGCCTAACGTCAAAACATTTTTTCTAATCAGCTACATGCTTTGCTGAAAATATCTCCCCCCAACAACAAGAACCCACAAATCTTTGGTTCTAACCCAGATTACCCCTAGGTATCAAAATGAAATTGTAACTGAACAAGAAGAGGAATGAAGCTGACCCAGAAAGAGACCATGGCTGACAATCATTGATGAGGTTTTGATATGAAGTTAAAGTTAAATATGGGCTCAGTAATAAAGTTAACTATCAACTCCACACTGTGAAAAATAGTAGATGAAGAGATAGAGAAGAAACTACGGAGGTTTACTGATACATATAGAGACACATACAGAGATAATGGGGAAAGTTTTAACATATAGATAACTAATAACTACTCTCTCCAGTGTTTCTACAACTGGTCATGAAGCTTGGTTTGTATTCACATATTTCTTCCTCATCTTATCCCATGCTGAGTCCGCCCTCAGTCAGCACCTCAGTGAACCGGGTTCTTTTCCTAGTAGGGTGATCCAAAACTTTCTTTCCAGGCTATCCTACATTTTGTTTGCCCTGCTTTTCTTGTGGGACTGTAATCGTCCATTACCCTTTATCACTGCATGTGGCAGTACTAGAAGGTGTCTGAGAAACTGCCTGGGTTCCAGAGCTCCTCCTTCCTGTACACGTAGTGCAGCACTAATACTATTTTCCACTGATAAACAGGATCAATCAGCCAGCCAAACAGGAACCGTTTTTCTGTAGGTCTGGTGTCATCAGAAGCTAAAAATGGCCTTGTGGAAGTCTCAACTTCCAGTTCAACAGACCATTGTTTTGGCTCCTGATGGAGGCACTCCTCCTTTGAATACTAAGATGTTAATAGCCCAACATCTTGAGAATGGGAAACACAAATATTTTGAGTCAAAATATAAGAGTAATGCTTAGAGGATCCATTCCTACTTCTACCTTTTGGTTCCCACATTTATATACCCTGATTATGCAAAAGGCAGCACCATATATTGTCGTCAGTTAAGAGTGTATACTGCCCCCTAAACTCTAACTTATTGATTTTTTTTTTTGGAGAGGAGATTGGCCTTGAGCTAACAACTGTTGCCGATCTTCCTCTATTTTTTTTTCTCCCCAAAGCCCCAGTACATAGTTGTATATCCTAGATGTAGGTCATTCTACTTCCTCTGTGTGGGATGCCGCCACGCCGTGGCTTGATCAGCGGTGCAAAGGTCTGCGCCCAGGATCCGAACCCACAAACCCCTGGCCGCTGAACTCCAGGCTGCCGAAGGGAGTGTGCAAACTTAACCACTCAGCCACAGAACTGGCCCCTGCACCTTAAACTCTTAAACGTTTATTTCCCAACTCTTTCACTTCTTTTAATATACAATTATTTTCTTTTTCCAAACCAATGTTTCATAGAATAAATAACTTGACTGAAAAGACATCCCTTGCCTACAGGATGAATTCAAAAGTCCTGTGCTTTCAAAGTTTTTTACAATCTATTCCCAAACTATCTCTAATCCTTGTGGCAGGTACCAAAATAAATACTTCATGTGTATTAATTTAATCCTCTTAACAACTCTATGAGCTACGTATTGGTATTACTCTTGTATTACAAATAAGAAAATTGAGGCACAGAAAATGTAAGAAACTTGCCTAAAGTCACACAGCTGGTAAATGGCAGAACTGGGATTCCAAACTAGATAATCAGAATCCAGAGCCTGTGCTCCTAACCACAATAATACATCGCCTATCATCATCATCTTTGGGATCGTTTGGAATGTGTCATGAATGCTTGCCATCTGCCAGGCATTGCCCTAAGCACATTCCATTTCACCCACTTGATTCCATAGCTGGGCCCTGACTTTTCACCCACATTTTTGCCTATAGAAATTCTAGCCATTACCATAGGCACTGCTTCAAGCTAAGTCCCCCAAGCAGCCTCCCGTGTTCTCCTATGGCATCTAGTGTCTTTCCCAGACATCTGATAAGCAATAACCTGCAGGACAGAGTGTGCATTCTGTTTATCTATAGCATGTCTTATCTCTCCAGTCACAGTGGGGACAAAGCCACATTATTTTCCTTTTTATATCACTCACAATGTCTCATATATTTCTTGACTGAGTACCACATGGTTAGTCTTGATTCCAGAAACCTGGGGAGTTTTCTATAATTACTTATCACAATCACATTGCTAATAAACTTAAATATTTTATTCACAAGCTGAAGTGCTTCTACTTCATAAAAAGGCTCAAAAATCTTCCCCTATTTCCTCAAATCCCTATTTCTTCAAACCCAGAAGGAGAAGAAAATCAGAAGAGGAGAAAACGTTGGGAAGAGATAACACAGCTACTGATGGCTGCTCACCTATTTATAACAGCAAAGGATTCATAACAACTACTGGAAAAATTACAGAGTACAGAGACTTTTACCTTAGGGAAGAATGTTCTGAAAAACAAACATATTTCTCTCTCCTAAGAATAAAGCATGCTATAATATTTTCTAGCCAGGAAACAAAAAGGTGACAGAAGATATATTGACAATTCTGTCTCCAGGTAAAATCTACAGCAGACAGGAAATGACTCAAAACAGACCTGTAAAGGTCAGAGCAAATCTGTAAACTTCAGAGCAATGAAGTGGCATCTTGTCTCCAGAAACTAGCACCTTAGATTTTGTCCCAGTGCTTCTCCGAGGGGCTTTTCAGGCTTCACAATGTCTTCAATCATCAAATGCAAAGCAACACACAAAAATATACAATGTGCAAAATATGGACCAAAGCCACCAATAATGTATAGGGAAAATATTTTAAATATCACTATTTTCCATCAGTCTTAACATTTTTCTTCTATTGTAATAAATAGGCAATGCACTTGGCACCATTTTCCATATTGTGCAAACATTTTGCTTTCTAACTGGTATGTGTACCTCTATTTTGAGTACTCTGTTTTGAGTAACATTTATATTGATATTCCTCCAACAAGGTGGTGGGCAGAAAAGGGTTAAGATCACAGAAGACATAGAGAAAAGAGGTAACAACTTAAAAGCACAGAATGTGAAATGAGGCATATGTCGTACAGAGAATCAATATGGATTTTCTAGATATTGATTAACATTAAGAGTAGACTTCAGTTTTGCTACATATAAGCAATGCTTTCAGGACATCTTACATTCTTCTATGAAAGCTAAATTCCCATTAAAAGTCACCTTGCCACCAAATCATGCACTGCGAGTTTTCCAATGTGTTCTGTGCTAGGTTTAATGAAAAAGTTTTAAAAGTTCAGAATAAGGCCAGAACAAAAAGTTTCCATCAGAATGGATGCTCTTTCTTTTCTTAGAGGAATTATGCTTTGATACATGGATACTCCTCCATAGTTGAAAAAAACTTTTCTCTCGTGAACGAATTTCCAAAGAGGCCAGTGGTTCTCTGAAGAAGGGTTCTTCTGGATAGAAACCCAGCACAGTCGCTTCCAGTAAAGCAGTATACTGCGGTAGCATGTTCAATGAGATTGTGCCTTTCTTTTTTCAAATTTTTTATTTTATTTTATTTTTTAATATAAATTGTATGTATTTAAGGTCCACAACATGATGAATTCATATACATAGTGAAATGATTACTATAGTCAAGCTAGTTAACATAATCTCCTCACAGAATTGCTTTTACGTGTGTGTGGTGAGAGCCCCTGAAATCTACTCTTAGCAAATTTCCAGTATTCAATACAGTGTTATTAACTATTGTTGTCATGCTGTACATTGGATCTCTAAAGCTTCTTCATCCCACATAACTGCAACTTTGTGCCCTTTGTAACATCTCCCTATTTTCCATACCTCCCTGCACCAGCAACCACGGTTCTACTCCCTGCTTCCATGTATTCAACTTTTTTAGATTCCACATATATGTGAGGTCATAACAGCGGACATTACTACAGTAAGTGAAATAAGCCATACACAAAAAGCGACATGTGTGGAAGTGTTTTATCCTTACAGAGAGGAACATACCTTCCAAAGCTATTGAGTCTCTGGTCAAACATTGCAGGTCAAACACAGCATGCATTAGAAATGCTGGTAGCTCAGCAATGCCAGCTGCTGATGGAGCAGAAAGGTAGTGAGGAAGGTGATGATGAATAACCCTGAGCATATTATCAACAGTGCCCCTGGATTCTATTATGGTCACATAAGTTAGCTAAAGCTTCCTTAGTCAACTTGCACCTCACATACTTTCAGGGTTGCCAAATGCTCCCCACTCCCTCTGTAATACATTCCTTCTGCCTGCTGCATCCTTGCAACCAGGAGACACACTCTAATCTGCCTATATACTTCTGCTACTGGCAGACAAATGTATATCTCGTCAGTTTTGGTTCTTCTCAAATCTGTTAGCCTTATAGTTGTGTTTAGAATGATATATATAATTGTATAACAAATATATTAATTTTAATTAAGTGTAACAGTTTGTTATAACTAAATAATATACAGACTGGTTAAATACGAGAGCAAAGAGAAGACATTTATTCTATGAACACTAAGTTTAATGCCTTAGAAATAACTTTGTAAAGTACTGAAGAAACCAAATTACTGTCAAATTATTGTGGGTGAGAAAACTACAAAAGATCACAAGAAACAATCCCCCAGATCTAAAAGGATATTACATTCAGATGCTTGCCAAAATCGTCTTTAAATCTTCACTCCACTTTGAAGAGTTCCAGACTAGCTTCTTTGCTGCATGTGAGGCTTGTACATGAAAGACCAGACAAAACTCTAATCGATATACCAATCATTTACCTTTTAACAAAAGCCCTTGGGATGACAAGAAGGTTTAAAAAATAAGTATTTATATTTACTAGGTATGTATCATTTGTAAGATCCCTCCTTTAGTCTTTTTTAAAAGCGCATTCATGGACCAGCCCTAGTCCTGACTGCATTACTCTGTATCCTTCGCCAACAGCCAGCATTGCCTGGCTTTTGAAATAAATGGCGAGTTGCAGAGAGGACTGTATGAAGTTGTGAGAGCACAGACGCACAGGAGAGACCTTTCTTTCTTTTCATTCCAGCTCCATTGCATATGTATGTGTTTCTCTTTGAGCGAGTTTGTTGTTCACTTGACTCATTTCCCACTTTATAACAGAAATGAAGGGAGCTCACAGGAACACTTGAGATACAACAAATTAACAAATTTCAAGACTTTAGGAAAATTAATTAACAAATTTACAGATACAACAAATTAACAAATTTCAAGACTTTAGGAAAATTAATTAACATTCTGAATCACAGTTTCTCCACAGTATTACAAAAAATAAACAAGATACTGTCCAGAAAACCAAGCATACAGAAGGTGTCCGTTGAATGTTAGTTTGTTTCCTTATCTGGTCAATAAAAAGATACATTGCTGATGCATAACTTCCATGGTAAATATGAAATTTTCTATGCCTCTGTATAGTGCTTTGGGTTTTTTAAGTACTTTCCTATATATTCTAATTAATCTCACGTCACAACAATGTCGGATAAATATAGTAAGTATAATGATCTCTCATTTACATTTTATAAAATGGAAATGGATAATAGATGTGAAGTGTCTAAACCAACTTCTCTCAGAAAGTTAACACAAATTTATGTTTAAACAGCCTATTATGAGCTTATTACAGTCATTAACTTCTGCAATTCTACCAGATGCTTGAGATTTTTCTTTTAAATTTCATTACTCTTCCATAATGTTCTTCTTTAGTGGCTCACAAATAATCAGCAGAAAACACAACACTTTAATTCCATGCCAACGCATAAGAAACAGAAACCAAAACAAATTCCTCATGAACACAATTGAAAGTTGGCTTTGTCCTCGAGCCCAGAGTTCAAGATACGGCCTGAAAATTAGAATCCCGTGTACAATTGTCATTCTCCCTCCTGGTTGTACCTCAGACAAGGAGGCCACTGGGACTGTGGTTGGATTTTCAGAAACATAGCTAGAGCCTGAGTAGTGAGGAAGTTTCTGAATAGGCTCTACTACACAATAGAATCTCAGAACCATGTTGGAGCTGTGATGAGAATCTGTTTATTGATACAAGAAATTCTTCTCTCCTTTATTGACAGAGGGGAAATGTACTCTCAATGAACCCTAACTTGGACCACTGTATTAGTTCTGGTCATATCTAATTTCCTTCTCCTGTCCCTTGCCCCTTGCCCCTGCTGCTTATGAGGCAACTATTGTATAGATTAATTTTAGCCTGTTCTATAGCTTCATATAAATGGAATCATATAGTACATAGCCTTTGTGTCTGGCTTAATATAATTACATGACATCTTTGAGGTTCATCCATGTTCATCTATAGCTGTTTCTTTTTATTAGTAGGCGGTGTGCCCCTGTATTAATATACCACAATTTGCTTATGAATTCTCCCGTCTGTGGGCATTTGAGATTATCCCACTTTTTGACTATTATGAACACAACTTCCATGAAACTCTTGTACGATGTGGACATATGTTTTTATTTCTCTTGAATAAATAACTGGAGTAAAATTGTTGAACATACAATTAGTGTATGTTTTCCTTCATTAGAAACCATCAAATGGTTATCTTAAGTGGTTGTACCATTTAACATTCTCATTAGCTATGTGTGAAAGTTCCATTTGTGCCATACCTACACCCAACACTTTGTATTTTCAGTCTTTTTAAATCTTAGCCATTCTAAATATTATGTAGTAATATCACATTGCAGTTTTAATTTGCATTCCCCTGATGACTAATGATATGTATTTTCCTTTGTTTTTGGCCATCTATGTGTCTCCTTTTGTAAAGTGTCTATTACCCACTTCTTTATTAAATGGTCTTTATTATTGATTTTTCAGAGTCTTTATATGGCCTTATACAAGTCTTCAGATATCAGACTGCAGATATTTGTACTGTGAATATTTTCTCCTTGTTGTCACTTCCTTCTTCATTTTTTTTAAAGTGTCTTTTTATGAGGAGATTTTCATTTTAGTTAAGTCCAGTTAAGATCATTTTTTATAGTTCGGTGTCTTGTGACTTATTCAAAACATCTTTGCCTACCCCAAGATTGTGACGATATTCTCCTTGTTTAGCTTTAACATTTAGATCAGAGTTTCTCAATCTTGACTGTTGATGTTTTGGACTGGATTATTTTTTTGAGGGGAGGGGTTGTCCTGTGTTTTGTAGGATGTTTAGCTGTAGCCCTGGCCTCTAGCCACTAGATGCCAGTAGCAGCAGTGGCAGTAGTAGTAGTAATTTTCAAGGTCATTTTTTCCATATAGGAATCCAGTAATTCCAGCACTATTTGTTTAAAAGAATTTCCACTCCCCATTGCCTTGTATTGGCACCTTTTTTGAAAATTAGTTGGCTTCAATGCATGCATCTATTTCTGAATTCTCCATTCTTTCCTTTGGTGTATTTGCTATCCTTGTTTTACCCTGCTGGTTCAAAATTGTCTTGGATACTCTAGATTGCATTTTCATATAAATTAGAATTATAGGTCTAATTCTACAAAAAGTCTAGTGAGATTTTAATTGAGATTGCATTGAAACCATAGACATCTTTAAAATGTCGTCTTACAATCCATAAACATGGTTCATTTCTCCATGTTCTTGGTCTTCTATAACTTCTCAGCAAATCTACATTGTAGTTGTAAATGTAGAAGTCTTATATATCTTTTGTAAAAGGTATTCCATGTACTCGATGCTTTCTGATAGCAGTTTATATTGTATTATTTTAATGTTATATTCTGATTTTTTGTTGCTTGTGTATTGTATTTCTAATTTTTGTATAATGACCTTGAATACAATAATTTTAACTTCACTTTGAGGTTCGATAGTCTGTAGATTCTTTTGGATTTTCTACACCAAAATGGCGTTGTTTATAAATAATGAGCTTTTTTTTTCCCCAATATTTGTGACTTTTTTTCTTGCCTTATTTCACTGTCTAGGACTTCTATCATAATGCTGAATAGAAGTGATAAAAGTGAATATTCATGCCCACAGCCTGATTTTAGGGGAAAAGTACTTAATATTTTACCATTAAGTGTTGGGTTAGCTGTAGATTTTCATATTCAAGAAGTTCATTGCTATTGCTTATTTGAGTGTTTTGTCCTAACAGGCAATCAAATACTAAAAGACACCATGGATGCTTGGTTTTAGGCCTTCTAAGGGCAAGTTTTCTTTGGCTTTTCCCTTAGCTCTACAACATAGTCCTTACTCCTTGGCTTTACAATAAAGATGGGGCCCTTCTGAGATTTCAAGGAAATGTTCATTGTATTAACCACTTGAACACCAAACTCTGACTTTGCAACACAGGCAGCTGCTGAAATCTCTACTCAACTCTTTGGCCTCTCCACTATTTCTTTCCTTTGTGTGATATTGGAATTATAATAAGAAATATATATTTGGTTTTCATCCTCTTTTCTGGCACAGAGCTCCTAAAACCCTTAGAATTTCCCAAGTGATGGGAGCATAAAGGTGTCTCTTGTGATGTTAATGAGGTGACTTTTGGAACTCATCTAAGGATAGGGGCTGATTGCCAATCATGTGATTGGAGGGTTGAAACTTTCAGTCCCATCTCCCTGACCTCTGGGAAGGGGAGAGGGATTGGAGGTTGAATCAATCATCAATAGCCAATTATTTAATCAATCATGTGAATGTAAGGAAGCCTCCACAAAAACCCAAAAGGATGGGGTTTGCAGAGCCTCTGAGTTGAACACATGGTGATTTGGGGAGAGCCGCGTGCCCGGAGAGGGCATGGAAGCTCCTTGCCCCTTCCCCACACCTTGCCCCATCTGACTTCCTGAGTTATGTCCTTTTATAATAAACTGGTGGTCTAGTAGGTACAATGTGTCTCTAAATTCTCTGAGCCGTTCCAGCAAATTAATCAAGTCCAAAAGAGGGGGTTTGGGAACCTCCAATATATAGCTGGTTGGTCAGAAGCACAGGTGATAACATTGCCTAGTACGTGTTCAATCTACATAGTGCTCTCATGTCCAGCTCAAGACGACAATGCTAGCACCTTTTGGGAGCACTTTCAATGGCAATAGCACAAGACAGATGTTTAAAAAACAAACCCAGACAACTCTTTTGACAACTTTTGTATCATCACCAAGAAATCCATCTGATAACATTAATGATTTATCATCAATATCATCAGCTCCAAGACTATGCTATAGCTTTTTAAAAAATTCTACTGCCTAAGTATAAATATGATCATATTCTTCCCCACTATCCACAGATCGCTCTTTCCCTGCAGCTGAGGCACACATAGAAACAAGTCATGCCTCTAGAGATTTGAATCAACTCATTCTAGACAATAGGGTAACATTACAATAGGCATCATTAGATATATTTTGTTTTTTCTTCAGAAAGTCAAACACATTTAGGGAATCAGAATTTGGCTATCTTGTGATGGTACTGGATAGGCCACAAATTCCAATTATACAGACCACAGTCTAGCATGGGGCTTGGCACATAGTAGTTGTTAAATAGATGTTTATTTACTAAATTAATGAAAATAATCACAGCAAAATTCAAAACAAACGCAATTGTAATAAACAAAGTTTATTGATTAATCCATAAACATGACCATTTCTTTTAAAAAAAAGTATAAACCAAATTACTGCCTTCGGTTAACAAAATGAAGCTTTCCCTGGGTGGAAGCTCTGCCTAACGAGCACAACTCTTACAGCGCTGAAGACCATTCTCGTTGCAAGCTGTACACTTCAGGGCTTTGAAAGAGTCTGTAAAGCAGTTTCGAAACACTGACATCTTGCTCCCATGGCACATGGAGCATGGAAGAAAGCCAAAGCCTCCACAGGAGGGGCACTCGTGTGGATGCTGCACTCTCTGTAGAGGGTGGAGGGGGACAAGAGAGGAGAGGAAATTTTAGTGTGAACAACTCAATCAGCCCTTCTGTCCTTCTGAACTGTGGGTAGTCGTAAAACAATATTGGCACAATATGGCTATGGACACGAAATCACCTCCCACTCATATGTTAGATCCAGGGGAAAAGCTGACTGAAATTTCCTTCATTGCCCCATTGATGGCTATTGAAAGCACAAGATTGGTTTGGAAAGGCTGGAAACCCATCATATGAAAACACATATTTACAAAACAAATAATTCAGGAACTGGTTACTTACATTAAGGGAAAACACTGTAACTTTCCCTTTAGCATCTCTTAACAGTTATATGTCTTTGTTTATGTAGGGGAGGAAGACATTTTCTCTACCCTCTCTGGGTTCTTCTGGCCAGAGAACGAATTAAATTCACATGAGACAGAATAGCAGGAGAAAATTAAACAAAGCTTTATAACATGTATACATGGGAGAGGCTCAGGCAAGCTGAGCAACTCGCCAAAATGGCTGAAGATCCCACCTTAAATATAATCTTCAGCTAAGGACAAAGGAGGATGTTGGGGGTGGAGGGGGAGGCAATCATGGGAGATTACCCCAAAAGTACAGTAAACAAATGCAGATTTAAGTCCTTGCCTTTGGCATTAAGAGTTTCTAGAGATAAGGTCATCCCCCTCTTCTTCCTGGTACAGAGAGGGAGACACCTTTACAGATGGAGATTTCCTTTACAATGTAAATGTCTCCTAACAAAGGGCAAGCAAGTTCCACTTCTCAGAGCCTCCTTCCTGTCTGCAGTTTATTAAAAGTAACCAGCCCCAAATAATCCTCATGTCAAAGAGACATATCTTGGGGTGGCCAACTCCAGGCCCCCACATTTATATGATAGTATCACTAATAGTGAGTCTGGAAAATCAGAAACCTAAAAGCTGAAGTGTGGAGGAGCCACTATCAACTGAAGCTCCATTGTTGTAATGCACGTTTGAATAACACTTTGTTTTTTAAAAGCACTTTCAAATGCATTACAGAATAGAATCTTCCCTCATCCCTCCCTTCACACAAGCAGAGACCTTCTGTGAAGCAGATAATTCAAGCATCATTATCCTCATTTTATATTTAAGGAAACAAGAATAGAAATCTCAAGACATTTACCCAAGTCTATAAAACTTCTCACAGTAGCTATCAGCCTTTCTACCTCAAGTAACAGTAGAATAAAAATAACTACATAGTGTGTTGAGGATAATATATTGAAAATTATTCATATGCACTTCTGATTGCTTTTTTTTTTAGCATAGAACCTTTGCCAGAGTCCACTAGTAGCATCCATCAGCTGGGAGGAGATTAGGAGCCTTTACAGAATGAATACAAAGAGAAAAGTGACTTAATTCCAAGCTTCTGATTTGCAAAATGGGAGTTTGCAGCAATGTTTAAAAGCCAGCTTTGTGAAGAGAATAATTACTAAAATAAGATTGGGAAATGTGGATACACACACAGAAACACACTCAGATAAACGTACCTAACATACACATATGCATAGCTTTTCTCAGGAGATTCACAATTGAACATATTAAAGTCTTAAAAAATCCAACTAAAAAGGAACCTGATTAATTGAGTTTAACCCACCATTTCCCCTGTATACATGCTATGAAACACTTTTCCCACAAAACAGCTATAATTCTCTCATTATTAATAACTTATGGAATGTACTTTGGGAAATAAACATTAAGGACATGATTATCTTAAAATTTATGTATTCCTAGACCACTTTTCAGATATGCATTTTCTGTATATAGCAAGACACACTTGCAATTACAGTTTGACTTAGCTATTCTATCAACATCCATGTAATACCTCATTTTTAGTGGCACAGAATTACTTTGATGAAAAGTAGTGGTTGCCAATCTGGATGACACAAATAAGGAATGCTGTCAAGATCGTAGAGATTCAAAACTCTTCCCAAAAGTTAGAGTGAGTTTGTGCAGCAATTTAATTACTTTGTAGGTAGTTTTTTGTCATTTATTTGTGCAAGAATTGACCAAAAAACGAGGTACTAGACTTGCTATTTTTCATAATATTAAAATGCCTTTAGAAAAAACAAACTTTGAGTAAAAAAGAAATCCAGTGATGGAAAAGAGGGTAGTTTAAAAGCAAAATATAAGAGAATTAGTAAGTAATGATGTTCTTATCAAATTTTAGAAAGAATATAAGATAGACAGACTTTTGACATTCACTAGAGCTATGCCAGAAGGTTTTATTAAAAATATTTAGTAATTTGTACAGCAAGAGCACCAACTAGGCAGAATAGATGCTGGGTGAGCCCAGTCCTGGAGGAAGGAACTGCAGGGCCCCTGAGGCCAGGACTTCACCCATTAGTGCTGGATCGTAAATAGTCTCGGTTCCAAGTGGAGAAGGGTTCTCAAATTTTGCAATTAAAAATATGAGATGGCCAGGTAATTTGAATTTCAGATAGGCCACAAATAAATTTTTGTATTGGCGTGTCCCAAATATTGCATGGGACATACCTAAACTAAAAAATTATTCATAATTTCTCTGAGGTTTAGCTGTAAGGGGGCATCCTATGTTTTATCTGGTAGCTCTTATAGGAGAGTTGCTGACAGGGGAGAAGAGAGATGCTTATGTGTCTTGGGGCAGCAGCTGTTTACCAACCAGGATAAACTATTTCAGTATCTTAACAACCAGTACAAACATGTTTCAATATTTTCAATAACCAGTACAGCCGCAAGAGTGCACACTCACTAAATACCAACTCCCGCTGCTAGAACCCAAGACACCTGTGAATGACCAAACTCTTGAATAGCATACAGTTTTCCCATAAGATATATTTGTGATGACAAGCTTAGAATAACAAAGCTGGAATGAATGTGAGTGCTAGGCAGCTTCCTACGCCTGTTTACCAGCTACGTCACTCACTCCAGACACTAGGCTCTCAGCATGGAGAATTCAAAACGGTAACTGAACAACATTAAAAATTCCTTTACATTCATAGACCTCCAACATGGCTTACAGACATTATTTTCAGTGGGTCAAAATATCAAATGTTAAATCTATTTGATGAGTCTACTGTTTCTTAATAATTTATCCACAAGTCCAAACAGATTTCCTAAAATAAGATTAATATATAAATACTAAAAGCTACATTGACATTTTTTCTTTTTTCTTTTCTTTTTTTTAAAGATTGGCACCTGAGCTAACAACTGTTGCCAATCTTTTTTTTTTTTTAAAGGGAATCACAAACAGACCAAGGCCACCTAAAACAATGTCCTCAGAATCTAGACCATGCTCTGATGAGATCTGTCTTTTACTCAGAGGTGTTGAGAGTATTCAACGCGTTAATTCACGTAAGATGAATAGAACATTGCTTGACACATAGTAGCCACTCAATAAGGTTTGTCATTATTAGCCATTATTTCATTAATAAATCCTTATTTGAAGGGATTTTTATTATCTGCTACCTCAAGCTAAATTGTTTGTGGTCACATGACACAATCATTTTCTGTAATTCCTGTAGTCATTTTAGTTAAACATCTCTCCTGTATTTGGCCTTTTGGTGCAAGGTCTTGCCACTGTAAGAAAGGGAGACTAAATGTGTTTCAATTCACATGCCAATTCTGACTTCTTGGAACAGTGTTGGAAAGATTCTGAAGCCACTTCTATTCTCGAGAAAAATTAGCTGTTTCGGCCATAAAATCATGGGAGGAAAATGATGGCTTATAGAGCAAATAGAGTCTATACCCAATTCTCACACTAATCTGATGTGATAGAGACTGCCTCATTTTACAAATGAGGAAACAAGACTTTTAATGAGCAAAAAAATGTTCAGGTCACAGGGGGATTAGAAAATTGGAAATTGGAGACCTCCCTCCAAGAGCAAAATCCATGGTCTTTCTTCTTTAATAGTGATTTTCAACCTTTATTTACACGCATCTTTCCCAAATAATATATTACATGGGATCACCAAATCTAAAACAGTTAAAAGGCTAAATGCTACCATTAAAGCAGAAGTGAGGCTAGGGCCGGGAGTGGTCTTAAGGTCAACCCCTAACACTCTCCCAGTGCTCCATTAACCTCCAGGAATCCCATTCCTCTTATATCATCCATAACAGTCCACTCCACTTGTTCTTCTAATAAAAATAAATAACTCAGTCATTCCTAGCTATCTCCTTCAAAGAGTACTTTTGTTATAGTGGAACTACAGTTGGCTTATATTAGATGCTCCTATGTCCTAAGGTCAGCACCTCAGTAGATAGCTTTGCCCTCAAGGTAAGATGGAAAAAGAGCGAAGGAATTCCCCCAAACTTGGGCAGTGTTCCAGGCTGGAAGAAGAAGGAATAACTGAAGTCAACAATAGTCATTATTGGCAATAAAACAGACTTCCACTTTCAATGAAGAGGTTCACTACAGAAACTTTGACCTTCAAGTAATTAAGGAATCCAGGGTAGCTCTTCAGGGCCCTGGCACCCTGCAAAGCCAGAAATCATGCAGACTTGGTTGAGAATAAAACACAGAGTCCTGAATCTACAGAAGGTTCCTCCTCTGAATAGCGGTTTGGGTAGAGGCCGATTTCTTTAGGGTAGAATTCAAGAAAAAAGGAGTGAGAAATCGTCCTCCTTTCATCTCTTTCTATTCACATATTCTTGGTGAAGGGCTTTTAAAAAATAGATACTCAGTGGGTGAGACTCTTTCACTTATTCATTCATTCCACAAATATTTATTGGTTGTCCACTTGCCAGGCATTGGAGATATAGCAGACACGTCCCTGTTCTGTTACTGGTGGCCCTTAGCCCTGCCATAAGGTCTTTGAATAGGTCCACTCCATACTGCAGTCATCTCAGTTGAAGCACACAAGAAGTCCTGAGTCTCTAACAAAGGACAAGGGACAATGATGCAAGGATGGAGCTCATGAATGATTGTCAGATGGATTTCCTTTGGAGCACAAACTCAAATTTCAGAAATGTAGAGTTTTTCCCATTATCTAATATAGAAACTAGGAAGAAAGCCTGGCCCCCTACATCCAAAAAGATTGGTCATGAAAACCCTGTGAATAGCAGTGGAGCAATGTCTGATATAGCACCAGAAGATGAACGGATGGGGCAAAAAGACCAGGCAGGGTTCCGCTCTGCTGTACACAAGGTCGCTAGGAGTCAGAATGGATTCGATGGCACTAACAACAACAAAATATAGAAACAGCATGCTAAAATCAAGAGTCTTCAGTGT
Source organism: Equus quagga (assembly GCF_021613505.1). Lineage (NCBI taxonomy): Eukaryota > Metazoa > Chordata > Mammalia > Perissodactyla > Equidae > Equus > Equus quagga. Next base: position 120,972,361 of record NC_060269.1, read on the forward strand.
CTTCTTCAAGATCAGGAAATGAATGTACTTCTTATTTTTAACTTCACATCATCTAATCCTATTTCAAAAGAGCTTGAAAGTCTCTTAAATATTCTACCAAAGAGGAATTAACTTATGTGAGTCTCTGTGACCATAAACCTCATCATCCAGATTGTCTATGAAGCAGACTCAATTGACATAACAAACTGTCAGAGTGCACACTTGGCATATAATCATCTCTGACAGTTCGCCTCTATGTATTTTGTTTTAAACTATACTCAACAATTTAATTCAACAAATACTTGTTACGTGCCTGTTAATAAACACCTCTCTGTCTGATCAAGCTGATAATAAACAGGATTTTTCCTGATAATTAAAGTTTCTAGCATCCTCAATTTGCAGGGTTGGGAAAGAAGCCACTGAACAAAATGCAGACACAAAGAAAATTTGGAGCTTATAATCCTAAATGTATAAGCCTGAACCTATGAGTCTGATTCTTGAGCCCAGTGGGATGTACTGCCATAAACCTACTTAAAAACATGTTCAGATTTCAGAGAGAGGCCGACCGAGCACACGGCCTGATTTCCCAGAGGAGTAGGTGGTTGCCTGCTGTTGTAGTCTCTGAACATGCCGTGACCACCCCCCACGGAGAGAGGCTGTCATCCAGATTGGCGCTTCTCCAGGGAGGGTCAGGACAGGCTCTGATAGCTCCAATGGACAGGCAGCCTGTGCCATTTCCAGCATCCTCAGTGTAGCTGGGAATCTTACCTCTGTTCTTCATGAACAACAAATAAGTAGTCACCAGCCCTCAGGGGAGAATCAGGCTTTACGAGAAAACAAGTATAGAAAATGGACACTGTGTTGGCAATCTTACTAGAAATGACAACAAAATGTTTTCTCACATCTTTAAAAAGCATTGCAAGGCAATAGCTTACTTAGAGCTTCTCTACTGTATAGGATCTTTAATCCAGTCTCTGCCATAACCAGGTGTTTGTTAATACATCTCAGGACTCCCCTGCTTTCTCTGTGCGGACACAGCAGGATCAGTTATTCATCTTGGTTATTGTTTTGAAGGAATCCTTAGACACCTCTTTGCTTCTAATCTTTAGCCTGTTTATTAACATAAATAAATACATAAATATATAAATAAATAAATTTTACCAAAAAATGTTTTCATTCATCATTTTCACCCAAGCATTTTCCTACATAAAACAATAATTTTTCTTTTCTTTTTCATCAACTAATTGCTTTGCCTTCTCCAAAAAACCTTGGACCAAAAAGGATTCATTCATCTATTCACTCAACAAATATTTGAGTGCCCATTATTTGACCATCCCTGTTCTAGACACTAGAGGTAAAGAAGAGAACAAAATTGACAAGAATCTGTGTCCACATGGAGTTCGTATCTCATTGGGAGGCTCCCCTGCACACTGCCTCAGGAGCAGAATCCCCATTGGGGCAGCTAGCTCTATTGAACCCAAGCCTCCATACCAGCCATATTTCACTTGCTTCTGCTGCCTTTGGTCAGCTCCTCATGTCTGAGGCCACTGACAATCTTCATCCACGACTCAGGCCTACTCAGCTTCCCAGAGCAATTTTCAGTTGAGCAGGATGTAAAATATGATTCTCGGACCAGAAAACTTGAAATTACTTGTTGACTCCATTTCTGAGGGCCCATCCGCAACTGCCAGGCCTCTTTCCCCATCTTCACTGGGGATAACTGCTGACAATTGGAGCCTGAATTAGGAGGACCAGAGCAGTCATGGTCTACTATGTAGCACCCAAGTAACAAGAAACTAGAAGTTATTGGGATCTGCTTGGTGTCTCTCTAAAGTTATCACCAATTTGCCTATCTTCCAAGATTAATCAAAGCCCAGTGTTAAAACCCAGTCTGTTCCCTGGACCTAATAGCCTGCCCACCTCCCAGGAAACTTCTCACCCAAGCCTTGGGTCTTGCCATGTATGGTCAGATTTCCCAGACACCTACATGCCACTTAATTTGAGTGATGGCAGTATAGACTCATGTTTAAGATCATGAACTTTGGAGTCAGGCTGATTAGAATTAGGAATCAAACGCTATCTATAAGGGTTTGAGCAAGTGAATTCATCCTCTCTGCCTCTGTTCCCTTGTCTGTCAAATGGGGATAATAATAAAACCCATCTTGCAGAGTTGTTGTAAGATTTTAATGACTTAATACAAATGATACTAAGAACATTACTTGCTACACGGTAAGGACTCCAGTGTTTCCTGTGTTATGAATATTTAACTCCTGCTCCATTGCCAAAAGCCAACCAGAAGAATGAGATGGGTTTGGATCTGAATCCTGCATCCCTTACCCGCTTTGCTTGGCTCTTCCAACTTCTCCAGGACTAGTCTCTTTTCCTGGGTTAGTTTACCTTAAACCCCAGTCTCCTCTCAGGTAGAGTTCAGTGCTTTCTTGGGTGGCTTCAAACTCTCTACTAGCTTTGTTATATGGGAAAAGCAGTCCAATGGAGTTATAGCAACTTGCAACTCCTATAACATTAGAAGCCAGTATCATACCATTGTTTTAAACATTAAGAATAGTCTTAAATGTTTGCACCTTATTTGTGTCATCTGTAGAAAGAGACAGACTTAATGAAGAGAACAAAATCTTCTTTCCAAAATTCTTTGAGCTGAGAGAGAGGGAGGGCTATGTTAAGATAACATGGTGATGTTAGTCAAGTTGCAGAATTAAAGAATTATAGACTCAAAAGAATAAAAGTCCATGAATAGCTAAGTCAATTGTCAGTCTTTAAACAGAGCAACAAGGGTGATTCACCCTATAAGAATCTAAAAGTTGCTATTAACCACAGAAATGAAAACAGTATGATATTGGTACATCAAGAAACAGATAGATCAATGGAACTTACTAGAGAGCTCAGACAAAGACCCAAGTATATATGGGGATTTTAGTATAATATAAAATTGGCACAACAAAGCAATAAAGAAATAATAGATTATTTAGTAAATGATGTTAGAAAACTAGCCCACTATATGTAAGAAAACAGAATTGGATTCTGTATGAATTAAAGACCTGGGTGTGAAAAATTATAAAGTTAATGGAAGAAAATGTAGGATAATAGGGTACTTCATAAATAAATGTTCAAAAGCAAGGGATGGCCCCGTGGTTGAGTGGTTAAGTTCACGAGCTCCACTTTCACAGCCCAGGATTTTGCCGGTTCGGATCCCAGGCGAGGACCTAGCACCGCTCATCAGGCCATGCTGAGAGGGTGTCCCACATAGCACACCCAGAAGGCCCTACATCTAGAATATACAACTATGTACTGGAGGGCTTTGGGGAGAAGAAGAAGAAGGAAAAAAAGAAAAAAAGAGTGGCAACAGATGTTAGCTCAGATGCCAATCTTTGAAAAAAAAAAAGTTCGAAAGCACAAAACATAAGGAAAAATGATGGCTTTGATTATATCAAAGGGTTCCTATTGGGTGAATGGCACCAGGAAAGAAGATGAAAAAAAGGGAAGGAAATATTGGCAATGACTAAAACCCACTAAAATTTAATATCTAGAATATAGAAGGATCTTCTAAAAATTACCTGCCCCCCCCCCCCACCAAAAAAGAGAAAGAGACAATTCCAGGACTTTTAATGGGCAAGGCATAAGAACACACAATTTACAGAAAAAATGTAAAAATCTAATAGGCATACAATGAGATGCCCAAACTCAGTGGTAATCAGAAAATTGTAAATTAAAACAGTAGTACAATATCCCTCTCTACCTGCTATCCTGGCAAAAATTAGAGAACTGTAAATCAGAGAACAATGTAAAATATTGTCAGGAATGTGGAAACATACGAAACCTCCTTCTCTACAGGAGGGAGCGTTGAATGGTGAGCCGGAGAGCCATCTGGCACCTCCTGGAAAACTAAGTATATGCACAAGCTAGGATCCGGCAATTTTCCCTCACAGAGAAAGCCATAAGGGAACATGTTCAAGGTTGTTCCTTGCAGCACTGTTTGTCTGAGGAGGGAGTTAGAGGCCATCTGGGTGTCCATCAGTGGAAAAGGGGGTAGATAAAAAATAGTGGCTGGGCTCCATACAGCTGACTGTCCAAAACAGGGGCCACTAGCCACATGTGGCTATTTGACTTTAAATTTAAGTCAAGTAAAATTAAATAAAATTAAAAATCCAGTTCCTCAGTCACACTAGCCACATTTTAAGTGCTCAATAGCTACATGCAGCCAGTGTCTACTATTTTGGATAGTATAGATATAAAACATTTCCATCATCAAAGAAAGTTCTTTTGAGCGGTACTGCCATGGAGAAGTATGCAGCAGTTAGAAGAAAGGGATTCAATGTTCACATAGCAATGAGGCGGTTCTTAAAAATATAGTGCCTAGAGAAAATAATCAGAAACAAAATTAGATATATTACATAACACTACAAAAATTAAAAATGTGCACAGAAAATAATAATACACATTAACTAAGTTCAATCACTTAAATAAAAAGATAGACATTAACCCAAATTAATGGTTTCACGGGATTGGAGTAAAATATAGGAACAAAAGGAAAGAAAGAAACCCATCCACATAGATTTTGAGCTGTAAGGAGTTTTAGACTATCAAATACACACCCTCATTGTATTTGTCCTTCTGGGCAAGATCGCAATATAAATAAAACATGATTCCTAAAACCAAGAGGCATATAGCTCATTTGGGACAAGAGGCAAATACCCACAGAAAAGTAATATGAGGAAAATTTCAATAAGCACCCAACAAAAAGAGGATTATAGGAATTCAAAGGTGAGAGAAATCAGAATAATTTTAGGAAGAAGTGATATGCAGATGGGCCTAGAAGATGCTGGAAGGAAATGAGGAATTAAACAATAGCATTCTGGGCAGACTGAACAGCTTGCACAAAGGAATGGTAGTAAGAAACCACAAATAGTTCTTTCTTTCAAGTGAAGTGGAAAGAACGGTACAGAATCAGAAACGAGATCAGCCAAGGAGACCAGACCAAGAAGAGCAGGTAGAGACATACAGATCCTGGGTGAGCATGTTCACTAGTTCACCTGGGAAAGTCCTGGTTCATGTTTGCTGTCCCAGAACAATTATTAATGCCCCCTTTCCACCCTCAAAGTGTACCAGTTGGACCATAAAATATTTTAGCTTCCTTAACATAGATAGAAACAGGCTGATACAATAGTTTAGCAAAGACTATTAAGGGATTCCTGGTTGCAAACTGATTTGATACATTATATATTTGAATAAGTTTTTCTCTCATGTTGTAATTGTAAGTATTGGAACAAAATTAAAATGTGCGCTTTTGCAGAGATAACTTTTTCTGGAACCTTCAGAAATGATGAGCTGGTCCATGGGAAAAATAAAATAATTTAAACGAAATATTTAAATGTGCTTAAAAGACAATTGCCTCGCTAGAAACCCCTCATCAACATCTCTATTATGGACAATTAGGATCTAGCAAAGCTGATTGGAATTCTCACCTAATAGCATGAGGTTGTTAGAAGCTAACACTATAGTCACTCTAGCTGGAGCAAACCTAAAGGCAGGTGACATCAAATTAAAACTGCCACATGTATCCTGTTACATATTTGTAAGAACACGGTGGTTGGGGAGGGAAATTCAATTAGGAAAACTCAATTACAATCAGAATGTGTTTAACATTTTGATTACTAAAAGTAAGGTGCTAAAAGCACAATTACCTCAATTTTGGTTAAAAGGTCTTGCAGTTCTCCTGATTCATTCATTGACAAAATTTTCTCAGCACCCTATTAACAAGAAGAGGGTAGGGGGGAAAGAAAAATCCATTTTGTTAGTATTTGAGAAAACAAAGTTCTAGCCAGGAAAGCTTAACCCACAAAATACTGAACACAATTCTTCCCTTCAGATCCAAGCAAACTTGCAGCCCAGAGGCCAAAGAGGAGAAGACATTTCTCTCTCCTTTCACATAGTCTCTCATGAGATAAGGTTTACTGCAGACAAGGGAAAGACTGCCAGCTGGAGGTGAGTGCCGGGAAGCCCACAGCTGTCAGATTAAGTCCAGATATGGAAGGTTCCAGCACATCCTTTAGAGTTGTTCAGGGAGCCTGAAAACAGCTCTACCATCCGGGAAAGGACAACTTTGAGCAAATTCCCAGCCTGGGCTGTCTCTGCCCTATTCCAAGAAGTCCTGGACATGGCCCTCCTTAGCCTCACGCCTGTAAAGATAACAGCAGCTGATAATAATAATAATAAAAATAGCCACCAACACTAATTAAACACATATTGTGGGCTAGGCATCCAACGTCATCTAACTGGATGTGGTAGACTCTATTAATAGCAGAAACTGACCCTCAGTGAGATTAAATAACAATCCCAAGGTCACCCAGAGAGGAAGCAGGGTGGGAATTTGAACACCAGGACAGGACTTACTCCAGAGTCAATGTTTTAATTTCTCTATCTTTACTGTGGAAATGAGAATGGGGACAATGTATGTGCTTTTCAACAAATTCATCACGTTTCTTCAAAGTACCTCATTTTCCTTTCTTTTCCAGCCTCTTACTTTCTTCCAGTCTACTTCCCAAGGTATAGCCATAGACGAGGAAGAAGGAAAACTTGGAGTAACTGTTTCTAATCCAAGGCAGAGACCACGTCTGCCTTGCTCACATCATATTCCTGGCACAGAATAACAGTTGCCAGCACACAGGTGTTGAATCCATTCTGATTAGTCAACAAGACAGGGAGAAATATCATCACATAAAAAATACTTTTTGGATTTCTATTTGTGCTAGGCAGGGTGGAAAACACAAGGACTCATGTAAAAAACAAAAAAATCCTAGTTCTTAAGGAGGTTACAATATATTTCTATGTAAACACACATCAAAGTAACCCACAAGGTAGAATGGAAAATAAGTGTCAATGAGTGATGCCAAAGAAGAGTAAGCTCAGGAATGACAGCAGCGGGGAAAGATCTGCTTCCTGAGGCTAGAGAAGGCTTTCTGAAGTTGATAGCATTTGATCTTGACCTTGAAGATTAGGTGAGGTGTCTAAGACAGGGGAGGTAATCCCTGTGGTGAGGTACAGGAACCTTCAGTTCTGAGTGTCATTTACTTCAGTGTATCTTGTATAACCCTCATCAAGAAACGTCGACTTGATATATTTAAACGCACTATGAATGAATGCACAGAGCCACAGAGGATCTATGTAGGTTTTAGTCTTTCATTTGTAGGTGGTTTTGCTAGGAATACAGACATGACGCACCTAAAGTGAGACACTGAAATCTAAAACATGGTAATAACTGGTGATGTTTTACTTTTGCTACAGTCTATTTCTTTTCAGAGTTAACTAAGACAAAATGGGAAAAGCCTCTAGGGAATTTGGTACATGAGCTAAAGCAGCAAGGAGAATATATGACCCATTTTTCTTCAGGGAAAGAAAACACACTGTAATGACTCCAGACAAAATGAATGTACCAGAGACACCATCACAAATCTCTGTCCCAGATCATGTCTTATCTTGGCAGTCAGCGTGTCATAGACAGTTGTTTAGAATTCAACGCATAGGCCGAATTACCCTTAAATACATGAAATTTGCTCTGCCTTGGCCAAATAATTCCAGCACCATCAGTACTACCAAAAGAGACTCCACGTTTTGGGAAAAATGCAGGCTTTGCTCCCATCATCAATGTACCTAAAGACATGGGAGCCTCTGCTCTTCAAGACACCTGGGTGTGTAGAGCTCAGGGGGTGCACTAAGTGCTTAAGGTGGGAAAAATTTTGCTTTGTAACAGAGACCTGAGAGCTGAGCACCTCTGTCCCTCTCTCAACTGTGGCCGCTCAACGTGGCCTCCACCCACAGCTCCACCTGGCTGGGCTTCAGATCAGTTCCTGGAACGGGTTCTCTGGTCCCTGTGCCACCTGCTGAGCAGAAACAGTACCAAAAGTCCTTGTTTCCCCACAGGGACCCACATCCCCACCCTCTACCTGACCCTGTCCTTGTTGAACCCGACAGCAAGATCCTGCAGGGCAAGACAAGGAAATCAGATGGTGCCCTCTCTGCTCCTGAGCAGCAGCGGCAGCAGGAGGGAATCGCAGTCCAGCCAGCAAGTTTCAGGATAGATTAGATTCCCCACATCCTGAGGCTAGAGACATTTACCAGGGTAGCTCTCCACCTGCCCGGCTCGGCACTGCATTTACATGTTCCAAAGGTCTCACTCCATGCAATTTTCTGTCAAGAGCATTCCAATTATTACCTAGCCTATAAAGAAACCCTATGTCCCCCAAAGAGAATGCATTTCCTTCAGAATTAGGAAATAATCTTTTCCTGCCTGGTGTTTGGCTAAGAATACGACATACGAGTGTGTTACTTTTTAAATATAACTCTACCATTCAATTCTATGCAAGTGGAAATTGATAATCATGCTACTATCTGGCGTAGTTTACCAAGACTTCCAGGACACCTACAGAAATATTTCTAGTATATTTTTCAATTGATTTAGAATCATTTTTTTCCAAAAATAATATAATTTATGTGCTTTACAGACATTGGCTCTTTGAATCATCAGTGCAAAGCAAGCAATGTTATCTCAATTCTTTTTCTTTTGAGAAAGATTGGCCCTGAGCTAACATCTTTGCCAACCTTCCTTTAGTTTTTTTTCATCTGTGGGACACTGCCATAGCATGGCTTGATGAGCAGTGCAGAGGTCTGAGCCCAGGATCCAAACCCACGAACCCCAGGACACAGAAGCGGAGGGCACGAACTTAACACCACACCATGCAGCGGGTCCCTTATCTCAATTTTTAAAATGAAGAAACTAAAGTGTGAAGAAAATAAGGAACATGCTCAGGGCCTTTCGGTTAATCACTACAAGTCCTGGCCAGATCTTGAATTCAGGTCACACTGATTCCAAAATCTACGCTCTTTCTATTGTACCGTGCATGCTCCCAATCACCGATATAACACAACTGTTTTAGTGAAAAACAAAATAAACGTACAGATAACTCCTGGCCTGGGGAACACGACAGTCTACAGTTAGGGCTCAGTGTTGACTAGGTGCCCAAGAAGCTCATGTGAACAAAAGCTTTCACTACAATGACTCCAAACAAAACGAATGTGCCAGAGAAGCTACAGAACATCCCCGTTCTTTTTGTATCTCAGCACCATGCCCTATTCAGTTATTTCAGATGTGTTGCATATGCCAGGAAAGGACCTATTTCATTACCCTTCAATACATGAAATTAGCTCTATTCTCAGTCAAATACTTCCCTTCTTAAAATTCTAAGCAGTGAGCTGGGACATGTGAACAAGCCACTTTATTTTACATGTCAAATAAAGCTTCTTAAAGATAAGACAGTCTATATAATTTTTCCTCATATATAGATCACCAAAGAAGAGACTCATACTTTCAAGGACTAAGAAAAAGGTGAGAAAAGAAATCAGCCCCCTGCTGACTAAGACTGTCAGAACACTTACCCACCATTGTTCTCCATGAACGTGCAGTGTGCCACCATGCTCATTCACACTCATTCCAATGTCCCTTTATTCATTTTCACATTCCCCCCTGTTTTCAGCCCCCATTATGGGTTAGGCACTAGGCTAAGTGTTATAAAATAATTTAAAAAAAGAAAACAATATGGTAACATAAACATAATTAAAGAAAAAGATATGCAACAATAAGCAAAAAAATGGCTCCCATCACTGAGGAAATGTAAAATCTTTTGGAGAAAATAGATGATTATACAAATAAATGAAAATTTCTAACTGTCATAAATACTGCAAAAGTGAAGTTGGCACAAGATGCTACGAAAGCATAGAATCGGGTGAATTTAACCTAATCGGGAGAGTTAGGGAAAGCATTCTCCATAAAGTGATGATGAAGTTATCTTTTAGGAAAAATAGTGGTTAACTGAGCATAGAGATAGAGTGAGGGAAGGAAATTAATTAGGACAACAAGGTTACCAAACATTATGTGTACTTGACCCTTTGTTGTCACCACTGCCTCTCATTCTAGATAAGTTTTGTTCAAGGAAACTTCCTATCAGATTCTACACTGTATTTTGGATCAGAGGCCTGGAGAAAACATAGGTGAGATGCCAGGCCACAGTGAAAGCAATCGATTTGATACAATAAGCCGAAGAAAACAGTAGATTGGTATAAATCAGCTTGTATTTAGCACACTCTTCTAGAGCTCTGGGAAGATTGCTAGGTCAAGAGTTTCCAAAAACCATTATAAAAAAAAATAAACAAATACAAACATTTAAGTATTTTCTTCTCGAAAATTATTGAAAATCCCACCCACAGATTTTAGCCATCCCTTCGTTGATATCCAGCTTCTGGAATTCCACACAAAACACTAATGTTTGAAAACTATTAACCTGACATTTCAAGGGGCCTGGAAAAACTTAAAAATTTTCTCATTAATCAAAACCAAACACGAATTTGAATGTATAATACAAATATACATACTGTGTGTCTGTGCATACATACTGTATATATTATTTTATTTTACTTTCTATTTACATTTATTCATACACCGCTTCATCTTACTGTGAAACCAGCTTGCAATAAAAGAGCCATACAATGGTATAATAAAATAAAATCTGAGGAGGAATTCAGGACATAGGAAATGTCCTAAATAAATCTCAAAATAATAGCTATGATAGAGCCTTAAATTTGATTCTGAGTCAGCTCCTCAGTTGAAACAAAATTTTTCTTAGTACATTAGTCTCAACAATGCAATGCCTTGCATAATATTTTAGATGAAGTGGCTAATATAATAAGGTCCTTGCTTTTTCATTAACTATAAAAATATAGTCTTCAGGGGCTAGCCTGGTGGTATGGTAGTTAAGTTCATGCTCCACTTTGGTGCACTGGGGTTCATGGTTGCAGATCCTAGCACCACTCGTCAGCCATGCTGTGGCGGCATGCCACATACAAAATAGAGGAAGGTTGGCACAGATGTTAGCTCAGTCACAATCTTCCTCAAGCAAAAAGAGGAAGATTGGCAACAAATGTCAGCTCAGGGTCAATCTTCCTCGCACATACACACACACACAGAAAATATATGTACATATATAGATAGTCTTCAAATAAATGCCATCACAGACATGTCTCTTGAATCAAACAGTAGAAGTTTTCATCTCTCCTCCTGGTTTAAACCAGGCTCCTTTTCCCTCTCACTTAAGTGCCGCCCTGCCATTTATTTATCTATCTCTGTCCATTTTATTGCATACTCTACACTGCTTGTTGGAGTATCTTCTAGTGACTGGGATGAGACCCACACCCTTTAGCATAGTCTACGAAGGCCTTCACTCGCTGGTTGCACCAACCTTCCCAGCCCTGTCCTTTAATACCATATGCTCTTGATACTCGGAATTTCTCCCCTTCTCCTGAACATACTCGGTCCTTCCATGAGATCACATGCCTTTGCACATGCTCCATTCTTTACTTCAAGTTTTTTCTATCCTCCATAAACTCTGTCCTGGAAAGCTCCTATACATTCTCCCAAACCCATTGAAATATTACTTTCTCAATGAAGCTTCTTCGATGTTCCCAGACAGAATCAGCTGTTCCCTCCTCTGTGCTCTCAGACCACATTTTGCCCCACTGCACAGCAAGCCCAGTGGTGATTACAGGACCCAGCACTTTGTGTGGTGCACCACAGACACTCAATAATAAGTATTTGCTGTATTAAAGTCCTGACTCTTTTTGTAAATACAGTAAATACAGGATTAAATTCCAAATGGCTGTTTCTTATAATGACTGCTGATTTTTAAAGGAAGGTATAAATTAAAGTGCACCTTTATGGAGGGAAACCTGCAAGACACTAAGCTGATGTGATCTGATGATAGAATGCCAGATACCTAGACGAATGAGAGGGACAAACACTGTGTAAATGATTTCCCCTAACCATCGCTTCTCTCGTTTGGCTGGAAAGTGAAGAGAAAACCCCTGGAGGCTGCGCTCTCTCATGCAGGCCAGGAGGCTAGGACTGTCTAGTGCTGGCTGCTAGGATCCTTCTGCTGTGTAATCAGCAGAGCAGATGGCGGGGTTGGCGTTCAAGGAGCTCAACCAGCACCTAGCATAACGCCTGCCAAAGGATGTGCTCAATAAATAAATGTTTGCTGCTCTGGCTGCCATGCCCACCAGAACGGGAGGTTACATCAACCCTGGAGGCGGGCCACCTGGGCCTGCTGACAGTGTCAGAATTTACTTCGGGATTCAGCTCTGGATCTGCTCCAGTACGTGAAAAAATTCCATTGAGGCCCTGGACTTCTACACCAAATTCTTAGGCTTGGAAAATGCTGAAAGCAGGTATAGCAATATCCCACTAGGGTCTTAAAAAACACAGTAAAGATTCCCATGGATAATCTATTCTAAAGAGCATAGTTTTCTTGTTCCTCTGGCAGGAAGAATTAACTGCAAAATTAAGTAAACTCATTGACTTATTTTACCCAACTATATAATACAGACCGTTGGGTGTTAGAAAATGCCTGCCAAAGACAATGATTTTAGTTGTACATAATTAATGCTGAGCCACTTTTTTTCAGAGTAGCTGTAAAGAACAATTTCCTGTGGAAGCCAATCTTGATTTTTTTATAATAAAGCCGTATCATCAAAATAGATGATCATGGGAATATATTATTCTCTTCTCTATTGCAGGAAGTCATCTCTCTTATTCCTTTAAAATTAATATTAAATCATACAAAAGTGGTATCAAGTCACCAGTTAAAAAAAAGATAGTGTTGGAGTTGAACTAGAAGAAGCCAGAAGACTCTTCTATTTAATAGATTTAAGATTGTCTGCTGTGTCACAAAATTCTCTTTGCATAAACTGATTTTCAGAATGCAGTGGTTAAGCTCACCAAAGGTTTTCTAAATAAGACCCCAGATTAAATCCTAGCACCTCCACTTATGAATTAATTTAACTAGAACAAGAAACATAAACTCTTTAAGGCTCAGTTTCCTCATTTGTAAATTGGGTATAATAATATTTACAGTGTTGTTGTAAGGATTACATGAGATGATATATAAGTCTAGAACCTTGCATGACACAGAATAGAAATTTAACAAATAGTATTTGTATTCTTATTCTTATTCTTATTATTAGACTCCCTGAGAGCGTTTATAACTTAGAATCAATGTCGAGCTCACAAAATTCGGTCCACAAACATTTTCTGTCTAGAGTCAATAAATAATAAAATATAAATAGAGATCTACAAAAGTTTTACATTGTTTTTAGATGATATGACCATAAAGTGAAAGACAACGTAGTTAAAAAAAAAAAAAGGAGGGGCTCATGCAAAATATTGGGATGAAAGACTCAATTTTGTGACTTATTAAAAAGAAAAGTTGGTATGAAATTTGAGGACTTTACAGACCATAAAGGTTCTCAGCTAAGTTGCAGAATGGCTAAAGCATTCTTCATTATGGGAAATTTAGCTAGCTTTCACCTAGGGCTCTCTGAAGAGTCAAAAACTGAGGACAGCTAGTGAACAATACTACTGAAGAAGATTGAGTAGATTGCTTTTCTGGGACAATATGGATATTTAATCATTCACCAGGAAAAATACTTGAGGAAAATTCACATCTTAAAAGTAATTGAGAAATATAGTTAGTTGATCAAAATATCAATTAAAATTCCATTAATAGGAGAGAGCTCCAACTTGAATGGGCCTTAATTTCAGACGGGATCCAAGGATGTTCGGACATGGATCGGTTACTGAAGACTCATCACTGCAGTTTATATAGTCAGTAAAAATGACTTTACCTTTCATATTTCTATCTTAGTAAAATTAGCAAAAGATGGAAGACATCACCCCCGGTTGCCACCTAGAAAGATTTCTCTGCAGTGTACTGAAGGTCATGGTCATGAAATGAAGCAGATATTCCATTCTTACAAGGCACAACAATACTAAAGAGTCATGGTTGTCTAATAGTGGTTCTTGTTAAACTTGAGAATCACCCAATGTATCTTTCAAGATCCCAGCAGGACAGAGATGGTATTTATTATTATTGCAGATATTATTATTTATTTATTATTATTTACTAGATGGACCTGATGAAGGGCCCTTATAAAGAAGTGTGGACAACATTAAGTAAACCAACAAGTTTGGTGAAGCACCCAGTGGCTGGCAATAACCGGAAACTGTTACTACCCCAGGTCTAATGTTCATGAGGAAGATGCAGAATCGCAGAATCTAACAAAAGATGTAGCTATGGGAAAGAGGCAGAGAGAAACTCAGCAACTGCCAGAAAGCATCTCAGAATGAAGGGAGCAGAGAAAATAAATACCTCCACCAGATAGAGACTCCTGCCTCGCTCAGATTTCCTACCCTAGCCTCCCCCTGAATGAAGGCAGAGGGTAAAGGCATCTGTGCGATACAGCCTGTAAAGTGGGCCTTCCTGAGGTTCAGACCCAGCCAGAGAGAGTGGATCTGGAAGGGAAAACAGAAAGTAACCAGTACAACCAGCAATGAAGCTGAAGATTTCTTTCATTCTATTGGGGTTGATGCCTGCTTGAGTCCATCTATTATGTATCTTCAGACCAAAAGAATAAGGATGATGAGAATCTTCCTATAACCTTAGGGTGAAGGAAAGTGAATCATGCAGGTAACAAGTTATGTCAGGAAGGCTGCCACGTTGGGGTTAAAATTGTGGGCTTAGCCAAACATCATATCCTCTCTCTGCTACTTTGTGTGTGAGCTGGGTAAGTTACTTAACCCCTCAAAACCTCAGTTTTCTCAGAAATAAAGTGAAGATAAAGATATCTCTATCAGGTAGGGCTGTAAGAAATAAATGAGATAATGCATGTTATATGCTTAGCATGGTGCCAGGCACACGCAGAGCCTTGGTAATGGGAATAATATTTGTTTATTCTTGTTGTTGTTTTCAGCAAACTAGGAGAAGTAATGGATTTTCCATGGAGCCTAATTCCAAAGATGTGTTTTGAAAAACTCATTGGCAACCACTTTCTTTTTTAAATCAACAGTAGTGACCTTCTCTTGTTGGGACTATCCTCCTTCTACTGAGAGTGTGGAGAAAATATTAATTACCCCCACCTCACTGCTCTATCCATTGTCCACTCTCCTTTTTAGTTAGAAAATCACCTGAAATTTATTTGGGAGTAACATTTATGAAATATTTGTTTCCTGACCTCCTGTGTGGTTAGATGTAGCCATGTGACTAAGTCCTTGCCAGTGAGATATGAGCAGAAGTAAAGCATACAGCTTCCAGGACATACTCTTAAAATCAAGCTGATCATCCTATATGTACTCTTGTTAACTTTTAACAAGCTGGAAAAAAATGTCATGGAGCTGAGCCATTTTTAACCATGAAGTGAGGACTCACTCTGAAGGAAGATGCAACAAGACAGAAGAATCATTCATGGGGCAAGACAATCTATACCCCTGGACCACTAACAACTCAGATTTATTTTTCAGACAAATAAATATCTACCTTGTTTGAACCAATAACCTATGATTCACATAGATGATAGATGAATACATAGATACATAGATAAATACATAACAGATATAGCTGTAAAGATACACATATATGTATAGATATATGTATGTATAGATACATAGTTAGATTTATGGAGAGAGAGACAGAGAGAGTGATAAGAAGAGGAGGACATTAGAGAGAGTGAGTTGGAGACCAGCACAAACTCCTGGGTACTTCCCAAAACTTAAGAATTTTTTTTAGGACAAGATTTAGGAAAAGTAAAACAGGGTGGCAATAGTAACCTTGTCCAAAGAGAGTTCTTGTTGATATTTTTAGACTCTTTCCTTCATTCCTCCAGGGACTCTCCCTGCCAGAACTGTCTCCTGTTCGGAGAAGCAAAAGGAGGAACTAATTGTGCAGGCAGGTTCAGGGAGGATGAATACACTCAGGTCTCTAAATCTGGACTGAGAACAAAGCCTGGTGCTCCTTTGTCATCTCCCTTTGTCCTGGCCTCTGTGGCCTCCAAACAAGCAAGGTTGGGATTTTCTGAAAGTTACAAGGTTCCCCTGATTCCTCTCTTGAGGACCTTGGCTGTTTCAGCAGGTAGGACAACGCCAGGAGGACAGTTCTTAAGGAGTGTGGGAGGAAGGAGTTTGAGCAGCGACACAGTAGCTGTCCTAGGGGAAGCCTCTAATAGTTTAATGAGGATCTGGCATTGACGACGTGCTCTACAAGCACCACTCATTTCATCTTCACTGCATCCCTGAAAGTTGTCTTTTAAAATCCTCAATTTTAAAAAGAGAGAATCTGAGACTCAAAGGTTTATAAAAGTACACGTATTCCGAGGATACTTGTTCCAGATCCTCATACAGCTGACAGTTGGCAGGGTCAAGATTCAAATCTAGGTGTACCTGGCTCTAAAATCCATGCTTTCCTTCATTGAACTTCACTCTTTTCAGTTCTGAATATATGTATATTGAAAAATAATATCTCCATCTAAGTGATACTAGGAGAATAAAGCATGATACTAGCACACGTTAAGCCACAGTTTAATGTAGAACGTAGTAAGTACTTAATAAATAATATCTATTACTACTGTTACTTTTATTACCATACTCAAACACCATGATAGCAATATATTATGTTTTCTCTAATGTTCAGTGATAGATGACAAAGAACATAGATTTTAGATCTTATCATTTCATACACCTCATAGACTGTTCCAGCATCTTATTTACGCCATCAGTGTAGGCAAACTTAGACTGTGAAAGTCTGACCTGTTTGTCTCCTGTCTTCCTTCCTGTGAAGCACACAAGCAAATGGACAGAAATAGAGGTCACTGGTTAAAGGATGTAGGCAGGTGTGTTTCAGGGCACCGAGAGTAAATACACAGTCCCCTGATTTAGAGGATGGGGTAATATAAAAACTATCCATGAAGTGATCATTCATCTTACCAACCATTTAATAAGGCAAAGCACAGTCACTGCAAAAGCATACCTGAAGCAGTAAAAAGAAAATAAAAAAGTAAACTGTGAGAATAAAACGAAGTTTAAAATAATCAATGAAAACTAGATAAAACTAAGCAAATAAAATCTAGGAAAAGATACTAGTGAAGTAAAATATTATAACCAAAGCCACAGCAGACTAAAACAATTAAAATAAAGAGAGCCTCAGAAACATTTTAAAAATAAAACAAAATGGGAAAAAATATTGGAAAATATAAAAGTAACCAGTTAAGATATTATGAGGTATGAGAATAAAAGTCAAAGAATTTTATTAGAATGTATAAATGAAGCAGTCTCTAAGACTCAAAACATAAACCCTCATATGGAAACTATCCAGGCTCTTAAAACCAAAGCACACACTTACTAAACTATAAATGGCACCATCAAATAGCCACTTACTCAAATCAGCATTCTAGCAGTTGACCTTGACTCCTCACTTTTCATCGCCCCACATCTAATCCATCAGTAAGTCCTGTTGATTCACCTGTAATGTTTATTTTGAATCCACCCATTTCTCATCACCACTACTGACAACATACTATTCCAAGGGTCCACCACTTCCCTGGTTTTATTCTTGCTTGCTACCAATCTCTTCTCCACGAAGAGACCAACACTGTATAAGACTGCCAGCTAGCATGGGACTAGACTCACATTAGTTTCTCATAAATATTTGCTGAATGAAAGACCATGCTGTAGCATTCCTTTCCAAAGCTTTAGCTCGACTAATGGACAAGAATCCTCAAGATTCAGAACCAAGGAAAGAAAGCAGGATGCTTCGTGTCCATGGCCTTCACCCACGTCTGGCACCTCACTCCCCCAGGCGTACTGCCTGCCTTAGATCGTAGTGTTAGGATAACTCAGTTCAACAAGGTGGAATTCTGTGGCCTGGCTCCTTGATACCTATAGTTTGCAATTTGGTCACAATCTCCCTTCCTCTGGTTGCTCTTTGTTCTGAAATAATATAAGATTGAACAACACAGCACTGCCATCATTCCTAAAAAGGAACAAACAAAGACAATTTGTTATGGTTCAACCTAATAAATACACACCAGTCCACCACAAAAAGGAGCATAGAATTAAAGCTAAAGAATGTGCTACAAATAATAAAATGCATCCAAGCACTCTTTCAAAGACTACCACAACATACAGGTACATTTCTAAATTAAAGATGCCAGAAAACACCGCAGCAACTAAACTCTGCTTCAATACAAGTCTTGTCTACATCAGATCATAAGTATCAGTATCTCCTTTTTCTATGGGACCAGAATAAACTATCATCTCTTTGCTCTGGGATTTGCAATCAGGATAAAAGAGACAGAAAGCAGGAAAATCATAGCATCAGTTCCTTGAGCCCAGCATTCAAGACAAATCAGCTAAAATGTAAGAAGGATATCACACACACGCCCAAATGATGACAAGCAAGCATTTGGAAGCTTCTAGTGAGGTACATACACTGCTGAGGACTTATGTTTGAGAGTTCAAATAAATAGATTTGTCCTCTAGAAAAACTCCACATAAATCCAGATACCTTTCCTCCCAGTGCAGAATAAATAACTGTCACTGATTCCTGAATCCAGTGTTTTAAATTGGATACTTTCCAAGAGTCAAAAATTCAATTAAGAGAACAAGCTGGACACTTTGCAGAGTCCAGCATCAAGCCCCATGCCAAGCTATCATCTACTGAGTGGTGATGGGCCTCAGCCTCTGTGCAAGGTGAATCAAAAACTAACTAATGCAATAAGACAACTGTATTCAGGACAAGCAAAATAAACAAAGTCGAGACTCTCTGCAAATGTAGTTAATTGAGGACCAAGGAAGGAAAATTTGACTGTGGTACAAAGGCATTCCAATAATCTCTGAGAAAGAGGTAAGGGTTGAATTGAAGAAGAAGGGAAACACCTATAGCTATACTTATTGTCCCTAGTTTATGGCTGAAAAAGTTATGAATTTATAATACAGTCCTTGCCACTTCTCCCCATATGTTTTGGTAATAATACAATCAGCATAGGCTTATATATCACAACAGTTAACAAAAAGTACATTAAGTAGAAGTTAAACTCCAGCAACCATCTCACATCAAACCATGTTAGGAATGTAGTGGGCTCATTGCCTCCCTACCAATGCTCACAGACTGCTGAGACAACTATATGCTTTGGGCTGGTTTAATCGTCTATTTTTTAGGAGCTGTTAGTGATTGACAGCTGTTTTCTTAATTCAGTGTATGATAGACTTTATATGAGTTTTTGAAAATTCCTAATCATTGCCTCAAGCAGGATACCTCTAAGGGAAAAAGTTGCTTGGGGGAAATGTCCTGATTTGGGGGGTATCTTGAGGGCAAAAGTGCATCTGAGGATGGGAGAGTGTTGGAGCCCAGAGGCAGTAAAGGAGAATGGCCTCACTGCTCTGTAGAAGACAAAGAAAGAGTCTTTGCTTTTGCTTCAAAGAGAGAGGACAGAGAGGCTGGGGACAAGGGGTGCTGTCAGTGCTAAGTGGGGCAATCTAAGGCTGTGTGGTGAAGACACCTGAAGGGCTGTGCCCACAAAACAACTTTGAAGAAACTCAGATTTAATTGGAAGCTGTCTGTCACAGCCAGTTTGTTTAGTGCAAAGTCCCTCCTTTCTCTCTCTCGCTTCATCTACCCCTCTGAGTCTGAAGTAAATTCTGCTCCGAAGTGCTTTGTAGGTATCGTGTACAGAGAAACCAGAAAGGGCTGAATTTCACAACAAGGGTAACTATGGTGCAGCAGAGAAACTGCAGGAAGAAGAAATACACCTGAGGCAGAAGCTATCGTAAGAACGCCAAACCTCTTTACCCTCCTCCCCCCTTTGCCCTCAAGAATTCATGAAAATCTTGGTGAGGATTTTGGACATGCACCAAGAATGCAGTTTTGCAGCTCACTTTAATGTCCCCCATATCCTAAGTGGTCAGAGGTCCCAGGAGTCATCTGGGTTGTGCTTCTGTTAGGCCATTTGTTCCTAAGTTGTCTGTTGATGTTAAAATACCTTTTGACAGCCCAGGAGAACCTAATGTAGCTACCAAATATCAAGTCAACAACTTGAGGTGTATTTCATTGCCAGGAAAGCCAAATCTACTAATTTGCTAATCATATTTTTTAAGCTAGTTCTCAGAATGTGTCTGTGGCAGACAATATTGAGCCAATGACTGTAGACAAGAAGAAGGATCAGAAAGGTGAAAAACATTTCTTCTGTTTAAATTTCCGTTTTCAGAGGGGATTATTCCTTGAAACAAGACCCTCTACATTATGGAGAAGTCAGGACACGTAAAATGTTTAGATCAGATGATTCTCTGTTGGGAAATGCCACAAATGTGAAATTCAAGCATGCCTGCCCAAATGTGACCTCTGTGGTATCTCCTTTTTTCTTTTTTTTTTATGAAAAGGCACAAACAGACATTTTCCCCCTTATAACAGCTACTTGGATGACTTTTTATTCAATCATTTATATTTTTACAATTTATCATTAACTTGTAGTTCTGTGATATTATCTTCAGAAATTAAAATTTTCCATTTTTTCAGGTACGTTGAAGTAGTCTTCATGCTCTACTTAATTACATGTACATGGAGAACATTGATTATACAATTAAAATGTGGAGCTCTCTTTTTATGGGATAGAAGTTTCAGTATATTCCTTTCAAGTTTATTGCCATATTAAGAAAATAATCAGCCAATGGATGAAAAGTATAAATGGAAATGAAGGGAATGAATTTGCTGTTTTTTTAGACAGAGTACAGCCAGGTGACAGGAGCATATTCAAGCTCGGCAGCTGACAGTAGAGACTAGTCTCAGAAAGCCCTGTTCTAAACTTCGCTCCACCACCTCCTGGCTATGGAATTTGAGTCGCTTTCCTAATCTCTCACAGCCTCAGTCCTTTTATTTGTAACATGGGGGTAATAATAGCATCTATGTCCTAAAGCTAGGAGGATTTAGTGAGATCCTGCACGTAAAGCGTTTGCCACTGTGCCTGTCATAAAGTACTCAATAAATGTAAGCTTTTAAAAAAGTATTAAATTCTCTCCTATTTTAAAATGTAGGCTTTATTATTATTATTCAGATATGGTGAGGCCAACAGATAAGTAGATAAAAGATAGCTGTTACACTCACAGCTCCCAAGAGGAGGGGGCAAGCCAGGCCACACAGGGGCCAAATAGGAAGAGGGGAGTGGGGGACACCTCCATTACGGTTTCCCCACTGGAAAGGCAAGCAGGGTAAGCAGGGTTGGGATTGGCTAATTTGAATAATTTCACCTGGCTGTGGGGTATAGGGGTTGTCTCTAGAGGCCTGGGACTTGGCCCTGAGATGATTAGGGCAGAGGGGTAGTGGCTGAGTGCTATCCCGAAGATGGTGGAGGGTGTGGGCTCTGGACTGTGGCTGGCATAGCAAAGCTGCACTCCAGGGCCAGATGTTTGCTGTTTCTTTCCAGTGTCAGCAAGGTCCCAGATGTCAAAGTATCAGAAAATGAAAGATTCTTAATACATCTTCAGCTACACATTTTTATGATTCTCTTCTGCCATAAATTTTGAACTTTAGCCAGGGCACTGACTGTAAATAGACACACAATGTTCCTGCTCATTAAAAGTGCAATTTGCCAATCTACTCTGTGATCAATAATAACCTTCACCATGAATGTATCAAGATAACATGTTGTACAACTTAAATTTACACAATGTTATGTGTCACATATATGTCAATTTGAAAATTTTTTTTAAATAATTACCTTCACCAAATATTTTGTTTCCCACAGATAGCAAAAAAAAGGAAAAAATATCATATAGATAATCCAAATTCCAACTTTCAGTAATCTATTTTAAGACATCACCTACCCAAAAGGTACCATAATTACAGGTAATAAACTCCTATTACTATAGAATATTTATATACATATATCAATTAAAATATTCATTTGCTCAACAAATTGTCAAAATGACTACAAACTAACCATGGTAAGAGACTGAATTAATGTAGTAGGAATTTAGGGAAAAGAACAGAAGCAAACAACATTCAGGAAATAGTATCCAGAGTACTAACATGGCCAAGGGACTACTACCAAGATGGCGTCCCATTGTGAGGGATGAGATAAAGAGAGGGATATACATGTATATTGTTAGATATTCATATTCTATTGTCTATTTTATTAATATAAAATATTAACATAAAATTTATAGTATTTACTGCAGTTTATATTTTCATACAGTCAGCATGCTGTTTTACCGTCCTTTATAACTGCACTTTGGGGAGTACATTACAGAGTCATCTTCAAAACACTATAATTAAAGATGACAGCTCTCCACAATAAATTTAAACTTGTAGAATTTATGGTTTTGCTGTATAAATTTACAACAAAATGAATAGTGACAATATTTAAGGCAAAAATAAAACTTGGTCACAGGTAAATTGGTTATTTTGCTAGAATGACAAAAATACATCTTCCAAATACATAGATTATTAGTCAAGATTTCTCCACTGTGCAAACCAAAGCCCACATATCAAAAAGCACAAGTTGGAAAAATCAAGATGATTTATTCTCCAAGTAACTTTGGGTCAAACTTAAAGATGATTTATTAGGGTCATAAAATAGCACTGGATGTAGCAAATTTATGGCTGTGCTTTGTTTCCCATCACTCTGTAACCAAAGCCATTTCTACCCTGCCGTAATGTGTATTTTTAATCCGACAGTATTAGCCACAGCAGAGCAAACCACGAGTCACAAGGACAGATGACTGCAACTCTACTTATGCTAGAGAGAGATTTCTGTGACATTGCATATAAAGCAGGATTTATAAACCAAATTACATTTACACTTCATTTCCATAATAATTTTGCTTCTAATGAAACCATTTTGACCCTAAATTTCATCTTTGAAAACATACTTGAAAAAATATATAAATTTTTCTGCAGGTTTCTAAAGTAACAACAGTAGTCCGAAAAAATAATATCTACTCTTTATTGATTAAATAGCGCCCGTGATAAAGTAGGATAATGAAGAAATCTGAAAGCTTCAGGATGTTTATATTTGAGGTGTTCTCCAGTAAGCCCAAATAGCAGTAGGTAAAGTCTGATTTTGTCTGACATCATTCCTGAGCAAGAATACCAGAGTTTTGTTTCAAACAACTGCCAAGTGCTCAGACTCAATGAGACCTTGTCCTGAACTGGCTGAGTGAGCCCCCCAATTCTTCAAAGATAAAACTTTGTTTATTCTGCACATTACCTTAGAAGGGAAGAACCATTAAAAATTTAAAATCTCATTTCCTAACTTACCAATTCACTGTATTGACCTAAGCGTCGCAGGCATATACTTCATGTTCTTTTTAAGGCAAGAACTGCATTGGCATTTTAGTAAGATTTGCACCATATGCGGGTTTCCTCAATACTGCTCAATTCAGCTGTGTGCAGGCGATTACAGGTATAAGCTCCTTACCGTGAGGATGTGGTAAACTAGCGTCTCCTAGTGGTTGGTACATAATTGTGCAAATATCTATTCCCAGCAAAGAAAAGAATAGGAAAAATAATATATATTGCTTCACTCCCTTCCACAAAAAAAAAGAGTTATTGCCACCAGAAGTATTCTTAAATAGATCATTTCTACACATGAAAAGAAAATATATGTAAATAAACATTTTTAAAACTCTATATTTAAAAAAGTACTTTGTAAATTGTCCAAAGCAGGAAAACTAAAATTTATTGAATAATATTATTAAAATACAACTATAGCTCAATAGTCTCACCTTTGGGATTTTGTCCTAAACACATAATTTAATTGGAATGAAAATATATAGCCAACACTATCCACAAAGCAAACCCCGAAACCAGAAACATTAATTTCCAACAAGAGAGAAATGTTTGAAAAAATTCAAGTGTCACCATGATGATATATAATAAAACCATTCTTGAGTTTAATTGTAAGTACTAGGGAAAAATGAAAAACATTTTTGATAAAATATTAGGCTTAACAGAGTAAAAATGGTCCATTTATTGTTTTAGGTTCACAGAAAAATTGAGAGGAATACACAGAGATATTTCATATTCGCCTAGCCCTACGTACACATAACCTCCCCCATCATCAACCTCCCCCACCAGAGTGGTACATTTGTGACAACTGGTGAACTTACACTGACACATCACATCACCCAAAGTCCATAGACTATATTACAGTTCACTCTTGGTGTTGTACATTCTGTGGGTTTGAACAAATGTATAATGACACATATCCATCATTATAGTATCATATAGAGTATTTCCCCTAAAACTCCTCTGTATATTATATATTTTTAATATCTAAAAAAATCCTTCATCTGCCCAATAAAAAAATGTTAAAGAAAAGAAAATATCTAAACTGCAATTTTATTTCAGAGTAACATGTAAAGATAAGCTAATAGTGAACTTTCCAAAACTCAAACCTAATCAGTTCTTTCTCTGCAGCATCTATCATCTTCATAGCTCACCTCCTCTCGCTTCCTCAGGAAAGTCTTCCCTAACCTCCCAGTCTGAGTAAAGGTACCCTATCAGGTATTCTCAAAAACCCTATTCCTTTCCTTCAGAACGTATCTCTCACTTTGTGATTATATACTCTTTAGGGTGATTGCTAAAGTTCATGACTTCCACTAGATTATGAAAGACTGTACATAGGAAACACTCAATAAAACTTGTGAAATAAATTGAATAGCAGCACATACTCAATGAGATACGTAACGTGCGCAACTTCCTTTCCCCACTACTGTAGGAGCGGGAGCAGAGCAAGGCATAGGTGCAGTCCTTCACTTATTTTGGCAATTTTTACCAATCCACATAAGAATTTTGATGATCTTAGAATTACCTAGTATTCCGTGGTAGCGTTCATTGGAATCTCTGTCTCTTAATCCTCATATCATCTTGAACGAGAGACATTGAAGGACTGAGAATTTTTCCCTTGGGTCTCCCTTATCCTTGTCTCCTGTAACTGTTTCTCTCCCATGCACTCTTGCACAAAACTTCAGCCCCTGACTAGTCCTCTCCATTCTTCTTGATACAATCCAAATTGACCAGCAGTTGTTGCTAATCTAGAAGAACAGTAGTCCCTCCTTCAAGAACCATCTTTGGCCAATATTCCTTACAGCTGGTGAACTTTCACTGACCTATTCTTGCTACAGTCGTATAAAACATTTCATCCTCCTTTTCCAAGTAATTAAGCTCGTTCTGAGCCCTCACATGATCCACATTATCAAATAAAGCTTTATGATTACAGCCCTCTGGTAGATTTTCTTCCACACTTGTTTATTTATGAACAAGATAGAGAAGACAACATATTTGTTCCACTCTTCAGAATATATGTAGCATCCAGCACAACCTACTTGGAGCCTAACAATATGTCTTAGTTGAAATTAAGTAAATGAAAACTAGAGTTGACCGTTCAGAAATTGATACAATAGGCTAAAGGTAAAAGTTTATATACCCTCACTATACTTTCCCACTTTTTCAGCTCAAGGCAGAGATATATCCAGGTTAATAACCCAGAGTCTAGGAAAAGCAGGAAAGAAACAGATAATGAAGAAGACGAGGGGGTGTTTCTGAGATGTTACACAAATGAATTGCTTCAATCGGGCCAGGAGCATATTTTCAGCTGTTCCTTTGATTTCATACACGTTTTGCCTGTGAGAGATAAAACACGCTTTAGTTGCAAGAAAGGAAAGGAGGAAGGGAGGAAATACAGCCATTGATTAAAGCAGCATTTGCCATTTTCAAAGCTGAAATGAAGTTTAGCGTGTGTGATGTTTACTAACAAAGGAAAGGAGAGGAAAAAAAGAGCTTTTAAGAAAAACTATATTTTTATTATTTTTCTCCCCAAATTGGCAATGTAATAAAGAAATGTAAGAAATTTTTAAAAATAGATAAACCGAAATAACTACAAAAATTTTAATATCTTTATGAAGATATTTTTAAATCTTTTTAAGAAACCCATTTTAATTATATTTTATATTTAAGTAATTATAATAAAATATGTTAACTTTGTCCCCACCCACAATCACCTCACTTTAATGTTCTGAATGTCCTGACAGCTATGAACAATGTGAAGTCATTTTCTCAGGACGCTATTTGCCTGGATCAAGCTACTAAACGTTATGAGCTTCTGGGTCCCAATATGAAAACAAAGACAAGAATTTTGAGGTTACTGAGGCAATTGCATGATGCACCATGAATTTATTGAATATAATGTAAGGAAATCTGATTTTCCACTCTATTCCACACTAATATTGGAGTTCTAAGCAGGAAAATTGCGACAAGAGAAAAAAAATGAAAATTTTGTATCTGAATAACAGTGTTAGCAATCTTCAAAGGTAGAATAAATAGCAGACAGCATCATACCTCTTCTGTTATAATATATAAAGCACAAAGTCACATTAAGGTAGTCATCTGTGTTCTAATTAATTTGAAGGGTGACTTTTGGTATGCAGAGAAATTAACATTTCCATAAAATGATTATCCCAGGCTTGACCTGTAGCACTCCTTTTTCTTCTGACTACTAATTATCAATCATGTTAAATTATTTATCTCTCTGAAGAAGGACATTTTCTCAGTTTCATTTTAAGGCCATGCCTATGGTTGTATTCTAGAATTTTCTTAGGAAACAGCCATGTAGGTTTCTAGGTAAGATGGTGACAAAAGCCCATGAGTCTAACTCCTCTATTCTCCACTACCAAATTTCCCCTGAAAAGGAAAATAAATGTAAGAGTTGGGGGGAAATTTGATTTAGTGATAAAAACTAGGACAGAGTAACATCCATATATCAGGTGCTTAAAGGAAATGCTGTAAAAGGAAGGGCTGACAGGACTGAATGTTCCACAAACTCCGCCATATCAAGGAGCCGCGTGCCTGGGGGAAAAGTGGGAAATATTTCAAACATATGACCAACACTTGCTCATTCAGGAGTGAGTGGCAGTCAGGACAGCTCCCTATACAGCATGTATTCTCAATAAGGACAATATTGTCTCAAAGGGAGAGAAAATTGATTCTTAGGGGTGGAAGAGAGTGAAAAAAATCCTACTCTTTTTTATATATAAAACACAGATATACACACAGTATTAAGCAGATAAGGGGCAATAACAAAAGATGAAAAGATTGTTGTACAGCATCAACTCCATAAAGAAGAGCTTCTGACACAAGAAACACTGAGCAGTGATGGTGGCATTTACACTCAGCTCACAAAGCTCTAAGTGCTTACTAGCTGCCCATTGAAAGAGGCAGTTTGTTGTTGCAAATACCTCACGAGCAATCCCCCTTCTTATTCTCCTTAGACCGACAAGAAAGCACAGTACATTTAGGGAAAGACAGAGTTGATTTCTTTTTTCAGGAAAACACAAAAAATACACAAAACGTAAAATAAAATGACAACACTAAGGAAAAAAATTCTAGCAAAAACAGTAAATTTAAATGGGTTAATTCTCTTCTTGAAACATGAAGATTCACAGATTATGTCAAATAAAATCCAATTTATGTTTTTGTTTACAAAAGAGATAGCTAAATCAAAATTACTAACCGAAGAAATATAGGCAAACTAAAACAAAATACATGAATGTAACATGGGACATGTGGAGTGGGCCGTGTGAGTAGTAATATAAGACAAGGAAAAATTCAAGCCCAAAGCGTTAACTTATCAAAGATGATTATGAGAAAGGCCATGAATATATCTCTACCTATTTAAATATAGGAAGCCAAATTGATAAAGACTAACTCACTATGAGTATTTGATGAAAAAAGAAATTAAAATAAGAATACAGAGTATTTAAATGATATAATTAAAACACAGTATCATATTTATGCATACATATATACATAAGTATATTTGTAAAAATAGATATTACATATTTTTTCCAAAGAGCCATGAAAATCTTACAAAACTTTATTGTGTATTAGACTACAAAGAAAATATCAATAAATTCCAAACAGCAACCCTCTCATAGGTCATATCATCTGACCACAATGCAATAAAATTAGAAATGAATAGTTAAATGTAAACCCAAAAAAACCAACTTCTTGGAAGTGAATAAATTCCCCCAAAACAATTAGATAGATCAAAGAGAAAAAAAATCCCTGAAATTACCAAATACTTTAACTGAAATAAAAGTTGAAATGTTACAAATCAAACTCAATATACAACAAAAATAGTTTTAAGTAAATTCATATCCATGAGCTTTTATTCCTTAAGAAAAAATAAAAATAAATGTACTAATAATTCAATTCAAGAAATTGCACAATGAACATGAAAAGTGTCCTACCAAAGCAAAAGGAAGAAAACAATTAAGATTGAAACAGAAATTGATTCATTAAAAGGCAGAAAAATCTTAGAGCTGGTGTATACTATGCTCAACTTGAAGTCAGTGAAGTTTGTCAAGCCATATTTTCTCCAATTATTAAACAAAAATTTTACATTATCTTAAAAACATTTAGAACATAAAAATAAAAAGATGGCAAACCTGGCACCAGAGTTTCTTTTAAGAAATAAACTATATTTAGTAAGAAAAATAAGTTGATAAATGCTTGCAGATAGAAGATAATAATTAGTCTAAGAGAACTAAGTATATATAGAACTCTTCTAAGAGACAAGAGGGAAAGCTTGCTTATTGCTCTAGAAAGAGTGGGAGGATGAGGAAGAAAGGGGGATTATATCTTCAAGAAGAAATAAAACTATGGGGTATAATATGACCCTTCTGTATATAATAAAATCTTGACACGGCTTGATAAAATGGATATATAGTGAAAGGCAATGAAGTTCTACATGTAGGATATTACAGGATGAAACAGAGATAGCCCACTATGAATCTAACAGCACAGAGGTAGAAGTAAACTCATGAAATAATATGGAGGGCTTTACATTGTTATACGTCATATAAACGAATAATTTAGAGCAAAGTTTAACTAGATAGCCAAGATGGTGGGCAGAGAATAGCAACAGTTCAAGTCCTGATTACACTAAAATGTATAATCATGCTCTTTGCTCCGAATTGAGTTATATTAAAATGTTCATGCCCTTGGCCTCAATTATTTCATTTTTAGAAACTTCTCTAAAAAGATAGTCTAACAATATAAAAATTACATTCACAAAGATGTTCACTGCAGTATTTTCTACAACAGTAAACCAAAATTCTCAACAGCAGGAGAAAGATGAAAAAAAAATATGTATGTATCCAAAAAACTGCAAAACTATTTTAAACACTTTATCATTATGGAGACTTTAAAATCCTTTTAGGGCAATTCACAGTGTGAGTGAGAAATAGAGGGCATGTTTCCTGATATCTACTTCCACCACAGCCTCGCTCTAGAAGCTCATAAGCAAAGCCAACCAGCTCCGTATAACAGAGCACAGCCTATGAGTTACTCCATCAACTGGCTCCAGCAACTTCTCCAATCTCATTTCCCACAACTCCCTGTAAACACTTGTATAATAATCTCCAATGATGGCCACCCTCACTTCCTTCACTCCCTGTAGATATATGTCACTCCACCCCGCAAAAAGTGGAGTCTATCCCCTCATCTTGAATCTGGGCTGGCCTTGTAACTTGTTTAAACCAACAGGAAGTTGGGGAAGTCATGTTCTGGAGCCCAGACCTTAAGAAGTCTGAGCCCAGACCTTAGGAAGCTTAGCATCTTCTGCTTCTTTCTTTTTGGAAGACAGATGACACATAAAATGTCTGACTACCCTGAGATCGTTATGTTGTGAAGAAATCCAAGATAGCCACCTGGAGAGGCCACATGGAGAAGCACCAACGTGCCAAACACTTAAGTGAAGGGTTCTTGTACTTCCCAGCCCAGTCAGCTGGCAGCAAAATGTACCTGAATGAGTGGCCCTAGTAGATGCCACATGGAGCAGAACACTCACCCAGCTAAGTTCCATCAATCCACGAAATTGTGAGAAATAATACATTGTTTTTTTTAAATGACTAAGTTTTGGGGTGATGTGTTACAAACAATTTGATAACAAACACATTTGATACTCTAGTCATACTAAACTACTTGGAGACTGTTATCTCTATGAGTTTGCACACTCAGCTTTTTGTCCTTGCTACTGCCTTTACCCACTTTATAAACTTCTAGTCAACTTGGCAGATCCAATCAAGCCTTTCATCCTCAGTGAGCCCTTCCCTGAGTATCTCAGGCAGGATTACTCTTGATGCCCTCAAGTCATAATATATTGACATAGTACTGACTGCTTTTACTGTACTTTCACTCTGTGAGACACTCTTGTTTCCATGTCTACCTGGAAGACATTGACTGTGAGGTCCTTGAGATTGTGGGCAGAGATTGTGATGTTATCATTTTTGCATTTCCACTGCTTAAAACAATACCTAAAAAACCCAATCCTGTGAAGCAGATAAAAGTGTTCCTCTTTCATATATATGAAAACTGAATGTACAGAGTGCTAAGTTAATATGCTCAAGGTCACTCAGTCAGAAAGGTGAGTTATATGTATAAACAGATGGATTATGAAAGAATGAAATTCTATGAGCTCAAGGAGTCTTTCCAGATAACTCCATCTTTCATTGATCTTTTTCTCCTCTGACGTCCTATAGCACTTATAGTCTGGAGAAAAAAAAAAAACAACTATATGTCACACAGAGTACTCCATATATACTCTTATCTTCACAGTCTTACTGCAAATTTCTAGTGTGGAAACATCACAGCTTATATTGCTGCTAAATCTTCTAAAAGTCCCGGCACAGTACATAATAGGTTCCCATTCATTTATTAACTGGTCATTTCAAAAGTATTAAACTAGTCAATAATGAAGAGAAGTTCAGGAAGATCTATCAAGGCTTTTTCTACAAAATGAAAATATAACTGAACGTTCAATTGTATTTTCAACCTCAATTTTCTAATAACTCATTATACTATGAATTGCAATGCATTTTTAAATATATGTTTTTGAAACTATGGAAAAAAGTGATCTTGAAAGAACATTTACTGTGAATAACCTCCCTTTAACTTGAGTTCTGTGCTACCCAAAGTGAAAGAGTCGACTGGACTTAGCAGTCTTCCGGAAAAATCATATTGTTATTTTCATTGTCTCCTCTGCCTGAGAAAGGACTGAGATTTGGTGTCACTCTGCATCAGTGCTCTCAGTCAGTGACAGAAGGGAATCTCATTTTGACTTGTAAAACTGAAAATGTAGATCTCACCTTTTTTCCCCAGAGACAAAACACAGTAGACAGAGTGGAGCCAGGATTCTCGGCAAGCATCCCACTGTCAGGACAGCACATTCCACTGTCAGGACAGCACTCTCCAGCACACACAGGCTGCAAGCCACCTTCTCACACCCTTTACTACATGTTTAAACTGTCTTGATTCACTCAAGAGAAATCCAAAAGGCTGAAGCTCAGACTAAGTTCATTTCAAGCTCCAGAGCACAGCACACTCCAAGAAATGTGTGACGTCTGAGGACCCCAATGAGAAGAAGGAGGAGGGATTCCCTTGCCCCCGGTGGACTCTGATGCCTTTGGGGCTTTTGATATGGCCGCCACAGTGGTAGGTGGATGGCAAGGAAACTGGATATCATCAGCATGGAGCTCAGCTGTATGTCACAGAAGGCTCATAAAAACTTGTTCCTTGGGTACTAACATTTTATAGAGATCTAAGTTCATCTACTATTCACTTAGGAAAACCCAATGAGCCCCTAGTTCTTTGACCCTGCATTTCATCACCTAGATCTCTCCCAGAACTGAACTGAATCACACCTCATCAGAAAGAATCAAAGATGTTCGCAAGTTAGGCATAGCACTAGATTTCTCTCTAGAAATCTCTTATGCTAGGAACACATGTGGCATAGAATTAGGGGCACAATCCCACTGCTTCCTGTTGAAATCTTACTCATTTTGCAAAGCACAGCTCAGATGTTGCCTCCCTCCTGGAAACTTGCTCATTGCCCCGATTGAAATATGTCTTTCTTCTCCTCCTTCTAAATAAACTTTGTTTGACCGTTAACTTAGCATTTAGCACAACTAGCTAAGACTGATATAGTTTGTGTCCATACTCCCCCCCGCATCTTCCTCCCAACACACACCCCTTACATTTTGAACCTAGATGGCAAGGACTGCACATTTAAAAATCTTTGAATCTCTAGAGCACTGCACAGTGCTTCGTACAGAGTGTGCTCAGTGTTTGCTCAATGACTGTTCCCCTTGTTCCTTCTCAGCTTTTCAGGGTAACTACTTTTACAATAGCCTGGAAGCTGTGCAAAAAGACAGATCCAAGCTCACCCTACCTGGCTGTGGATCACCGCTCCCACCTAGTATCTTAGCAACATGGCCCAAGTTCCAGAAAAATTCAAATAAAATAACGTTGCTGAAAAGAACTTTAGACCTTTGTTTCTCTGTTTTCCCAAGTCTTTCAACTGACCTTACCATTTATTTCAAATTTTTCAAGGTATAGTTTGACATTGGGAAGAGAGCTTGAAATTCTTCCCACTAGCATTGCCCAATTGGTACTCCTTAAAGTAAGGTTGAGGGAACCTCGAGGGCACCACAGAGAACAATTTGATGATCACTAATTCTGACTCAGCCTCGTCAGTCCCCCAGACAGGCCACTTGAGTCAGAGAGAGCCGCTGAAATTCACAACAAATGGCTGAGCCCTGGCCCCAGAGGCCCGCTGAGCCTTGTTGACTTCCTGCAAGACTGGCCTTGATTACAGCCGAAGAGAAAGCCCACGATGAGCATGCCTCGCTTGGGCACTTCAGGGCTCGGTGCTGGGCAGGTGGTTTGCTTCATTTTACTCATTCTGTTCAATCTTTGAGTCTAGTCCAGAGAATAAACACCATCAGGACCAAACATATGGTCAGGTCTTTAGCTTAATTTTTGTTTTTGGAGAGAGAGGCATCTTGGGCTGAGCTCAACCAAACTGGGAGTCCAAGGAGTGATTAAAAACAAAGCAGAACCACAGCACAATGTATCATAATCCTATCCGAGCATAAGGAAGCCCGCCACCTGGCACGGGAGCTATTTACTTTGTCAAACCCCTTTGTGAGATGTTCGCACAGTTGTAATCATATATAATACCATGGAAACAAAACTAGATGTTTAGAGAAAAAGAGATCCTAAGGGCCAGAAACTCTCAGAGAAAATACTTTCCCTTTATTTTTTTTCCAGTTAAAATACAAATGAATGGTATAAACATTTGATTCAGGATTAGGCCCCCAGAGAGTAAAATATTTGTTACATTAGATTTAAGTTTTTGAATAGTCAATTTAAAATTGTGCCTCCTAATTTTTTCTTGTCCTAAAAGGAAATGTGGATTGGAAACTTTGTTTATAATTCATATATTTAAGACATTTAACTTTGAGCTCTAAAAAAGGTATATCACAAATGACTTCTATTTGCACTTATTCTCTTATGTATTTAATACATTTTCTTATATTGAGAGAGCCCTCTGGTGGCTGAGAGGACACTAAATCTCTATGATTATAAGAACAGAACAAGTTCATTACCAACCAAAGCTTTTCTTTCCTGAGATACTGATTTCAAGTTCTATTAGAAATGGATGCTTATTAAAATTTCTATTAACTTTCACCTACTCATAGAATGGTACATTAATTTGTTTTTGTGCACTTTCTAGGATTAAAAAAAAGAACTTAGGGGCCAGCCCGGTGGCACAGCGGTTAAGTTCGCACGTTCTGCTTCGGTGGCCTGTGGTTCACCGGTTTGGATCCCGGGTGCTGACATGGCACCGCTTGGCAAGCCATGCTGTGGCAGGCGTCCCACATATAAAGCAGAGGAACGTGGGTACGGATGTTAGCTCAGGGCCAGTCTTCCTCAGCAAAAAGAGGAGGATTGGCAGCAGTTAGCTCAGGGCTAATCTTCCTCAAAAAAAAAAAAAAAACAGATCTTAAATGCTTACAACATGTCTTTAAATCCAAATAAAATAACACTGATTATGCACAAATACATTTTTTCTTTTCAATCAGATTGTGTATAGTTGGCAATTTACATCTAAATTGAGAAATAGGTAAATTAGTTCCTGGACCCCTTTACTAAGTGTATGTTGTATGTTTTCTTTTGGCTTATGGCCAAGTCCCAAATAGTCACAACTGTTTTATACTTTTATAGTGCCCAGGTCCAAAGCACCAAATTTAAGACTCAGGTATTGATGTATTGTGCAAATAATTAAACAGTGGATCTACCAGACACTTTATAAGTCTCCTGCCACACAGAGAATTACAGCAGGCAAAACTATAAGAGGCCAAATGTTGGGCAAATGGGACAATGGATTTAAATTTGTGAAATGATAAAGCCAGAATATATATTAAGGAAAGAATATATATTAAGGGTGAAGCTATCTCTTGGGCCTATAATTTAGGAATACTTAATGCCTGTATGTCTCAAAA
Organism: Equus quagga; assembly: GCF_021613505.1. Lineage (NCBI taxonomy): Eukaryota > Metazoa > Chordata > Mammalia > Perissodactyla > Equidae > Equus > Equus quagga. The sequence continues at coordinate 121,006,625 of NC_060269.1, forward strand.
GTTCCCTCTCTTTAAGTGACTCTAAGTTTTTGGGTGAAAGTTGAATTGTGCCTAAACAGGTTTCAAGATATTTTACCGTATGACTATTCATGTCATTGAACTAACTGTAGCACCCAAAATACAAGATGAAGAAAATGTAATCATAGTACCTCTGCATTTCTTCTCTAAGAATAAGGTGACAGCCAAACAAATCTGTGAAGCTAAAGGCAAAGATTTGGTCAATGGACCAAGGATATCACAAGATGTTATGGTGATGCTACAGGATTACTAAAGCAACAAGATGATGGTGTGGCGCTGCGGAAATTTGCAGGGAATTTGGTACTTTGATTTAGTTCCATACAGCTTTGCTCTGAATGCCAAACTGTTCCACAAACAAATTTTGCAGGCACATGGAGTGTTAAAGCAAAATTAGCTGGCTTTGGTAAATCAAAACTATGCAATCCTGCAACGTGGAAATGTCAGTGAGCATATTTGACTCAGACAAAAAGCCAGGACTAGATGAGGTCAAAGTCCTGCACTTTGGTAGATTATTTTGGCAACTGCACCAATTTGTTCATGCTTCCATTCTATACACACCCTCTACAATATGATGGTGGTGGTCCTCTTATCAATTGGTGGAGTCTGTTCTCTCCATCTTGAAGCTGGACCTGACCATGTGACCTGCTTTAGTCAATGGGACAAAAACAAATATGACTCAAGCAGAGGCTTGAAATGTGCTTGAGCATTGGAGCTTGCCCTCTTTCACTGCTAGGAACCCCTTTGCCATCATTTAACATGTCCCAGCTGGTCTGCTAGAGAAGAGGAAATCCAAGAACCAATCTCCACATATGCAACTGAGTCATCCTAGACCACTCAGCAGACCTCAAAGAGCAGCCAAGTCCAGCCAACATCAAGGTCTATAAAATAATTGTTTTAAGCCACTAAGTTTCAGAGTGGTTTGTTATGTAGCAAGTTAACTGATGCAGCTAGTTCCATTGTAGAGCCCAAACTTTGACTACGGTTTGTTCCAGTCCATGGCCACATTTCTTTGGAGATGAAAGTTGGAGACATTTGATGAACTCTTTGCTTCCTGATCTAAGGAACGATACTAGCACCAGACTGAACCATTTGCAGAAAGATAGTTACAGTCATAAAAAATCACAGGCTATATTTTACAGAAAATTTTCTTTTCTTGTGGTCTTAATAATTGCCAATAATCACACATTCATGGAAAAAAGATGTTGAGATCTAGTAAAATGGATCTAAAAACCAAGGGTGTAAGGAGCTCATCTTGAGAAATAGTTCACATGAAAGTTACATGAGCATTTTAACTGGCCTCAAACTCAATATGATCAATTGTAAGGTACAGATGCTTACAGTAAGCCTAGGCTCCATTATGAGAGGGATAGAGAATCTACTCAAGGAGATAATCATCCAGAAGCTTAGCTCTATGTCCTAAGGAGAATAGTTAGGGTGTGGAAGCTCAGAACCATGAGATAAGAGTAAGAGTTAAGGGTACCACAGAAAACTTGCCAACACTTTTGTATATGAAGTTTTAGTTACGAGGATGAGGGAACGTTTTTCATTTGCGTTGCTCTGGGTAGAAGAACTAAGACCTAGAAGTGGGTGAAGGAAGTTAAAGGTAGGTTTGTTCTTCACACGAGAAAGAACTTTCTAATATTTAAAGGGCTACTACAGTAAAATAGGCTGGCTTGAACCGTAATAAGATTGTCGTCACTGGGTGTGTTCAAAGATTGCTCCTTGTTGCCCAGGGATGTAGTAGAAAGAATTCCTGCATTGAGGGGAACACTAAACAAGATGATATCTAAAGTTCCTTCGAAATCCAAGATTCTATGCTTCTGTATGAAACTTCTATGTGCATCTACCTACCACATTTTTCTTTACAAAACCTAATAATTAAGTCAGTCTTCTGCAGCCTATCTTAATAGTTGTCCCGCCAGTCTCCTAACTTGGTCTTGATCTCAGAGTATACGGGAGAGAGGAGATGCTAACACAAGAATGTAAGAGAAAACTTCTTCACCCTTTCTACTTCTTACTTGGGCACACATGTTGAGTAGCTTTGTTCTAGAAATAAAGAGAAAATCAGATGTCATCTATTCACATTTTAATATAATGAAATTCTTTCTGAGTTGAATAAAGGTAAAATTGGATTTACTATTAAAAATAGAGAGGGGGAAAAAAATCAAACTTTCATGTTGTAAGGAAAAAATGACCAGGGTATAGTTTCTTATAGGTAAGTCTTCCATTTCATTTTAAGAGAAAATAGCTATGTTGTTAATAATTTTTAAACCTCACATGTTATAAACTCTCATTAACATATTTGAAATAGCATTGTTAATTAAAATATTAATAATTTATCTGATATTAAAATGAACAGATATAACATTATTTGAATAATTAGTTTAATATTCATGGAAAAGTATTATGAATGGAGATGGAATAACTCTAATAGCCTACATATCAGATCACATAAAACTGAATGGCATTTGAACTTAATACCTTCTTACTAAAAACACTATCACTATGCAGAAGTTCCAATGCTGTGCAGCATTCTAGCCCCACGGATCAGACCAGTTGGACATTAATGTGTGAGAGTGGACCCAGAATAATACTCTACACCTTTTCTCCTCTTATGACTTATTGATTCAGTCCTATCCTAATTCTATTATTCTCTCCATCTTTTTCCACCTATAGACCCTAAATATAAGCTTTCTCTAAAGCTCTTGCCTTAATAATATTAGCAAAGGGTTTCCTAGTGTGCATCATGTTCCAGGCACTGTGAGTTTTTATTCTTCATCTCATTTAATTCTCAAAATACCCACTCAGAATACTTTATTATCTTCAAATTAGAGAGATAAAATCGTTTGTCCAACATCTATACCAGTTAGTCAAAGAACTTACTCTTGCATCCGGATGTCTGCTTCCACTTTGCTTTGCTTCTCCTGCTTCCCAGGAGGAGCTCCCAAATTGCGAAAATTGAGGCCCCATAAGATACAATCCAAATCTTGGCAAGTGACTAGATATGAGGAAGAGAAAGATGGTGGAGTCAAAGAAAATGGAGATTCTGAGTCTGAATGGCTGGGAAAATTTTGAGGCCATTAATCAAAACCAGAGAATTGGTTTAGAGAAAGTAATAATAAGGAATCATTCTATGGCATTTTTTTTTAATACTAAGGTAAAATATCTGCAAAAATTTAAAATAGCCTACAAGATTGGATGGAGCTGTAAATAGATTTGAAGACTGGAAGAAGAGAAAGGTAATAATGGATGTGAAAAAGACGGAGCAGGAGATGGAATGGGACTTCTGTTTCGGGAAATTAGAAAACCTTGAGAGCAGTTAGTTATGTGGCTCACAATAGAAAATGAACAAGATATTCATAGGAGTATTAGATAACCGGCCTAGATAATGCTGATAATACAACTCTGTGTAGACTTCTTTGCTATGATTTTGAGATTTTTCTCCAATAATGCTTCTGGTGTGCTGAAACAAGAGAAGAAAAAACAGATGGAATGGGTTGCATAGGACTGGGAACTAACAAACTTGGAAAGTCAAGACAGCTTGTCCAACAAGTGGTAATAAACACGATATTACCATATTCCTGAATATAGTAAGGTAGGGAAACAAAATGTACCAAAACCATGACTATAAGCTGAAAGAAATGGAAAGGGGGAAAGGATAAACAATGCCAGTGATGATACAGCAAGTTCAACAGAGAGACAAAGGGAAGAGATTGCAAGATAGAAATTTGTAGCCAGAGCAGGACATTTCTAAGTGCACGATCTTGAGTGGAGTGGTTTCAAGTGATGAAGTAATTCAGAATGTGAATATGCTGCTAAAGAATGGACTTGAAAGCCCTCAAAGATGAGGTTTAAGGAAGTTTGTGGCCTCTGTCTAAACAGTTGAAGCTCTAGAGTCAGACACACCTAAATTTGAATCCTGCCTATGCCACTTGTGATCTGAAGGTATTTAAACAGTTTCTTAACTTCTCTAAGCCTTACTTTTCTTCAGGTACAAAGTTCAGGGTAAGAGAGATGATAGTGGTACTATTCACAGTATTATTTTAAAATGTAAAAGAGAGAATGCATGTAAAAAGCTTAGCAGAGATATCATTCAAGTTAGCTTTCACTATCATTGTCATTGTTGCTATTAAAAACTGTCCTCAGGCCAGCCCCAGTGGCCTAGTAGTTGAGTTTGGTGTCCTCCACTTTGTCAGCCTGGGTTCAGTTCCTGGGCACAGACCTACACCACTCCCCCATTAGTGGCCATGCTGTGGCAGAAGCTTGCATACAAGAGGAGGAAAATTGGCGACAGATGTTAGCTCAGGGTGAATCTTGATCAGCTAAAACAAACAAAAAAAAAAACCTGTCCTCAGTTATTCAGGAAAAAAGGACAAAGAAGAAGTCACACAAGAAAGTATTGCTCAATTTCAATTCCAAGAGCCTGACTTGAGGCTTAAATTTCAAACTTCCATCCCTGTACTTTCTGAAGTACAGTGAACAGGTCAGGAACAAACACTTCACGACTGTGAACACAGAGGTTGAAGATAAAACACTCACTGGGTCTGTTACCAAATAAGACCCAAGATCTGAATGCTCAGGGCATTCTCCTCCCATCCAAACATCTGATGAAACTATTAATGATCAAGAAAATGACAAAAAGGGATGACTTCCATAAGAAAAGGAAGAGAAGATAAAGATCTAAAATTAATCAATTCCATAATTGAATGCTAAAAATCAAAATTAGCTATGATAGTCTGTACTTGTAATGAAGTGGCCACATTACTAGATAAAATCCTCAAAGACAACTAAGAAGTGGGATGCACTCCAGCAGGCACCATCTCCAAAGTAGTCCTTTTAATGAAAAGTTAATTCTCTAGGGAGAAATTCTCAGAGAGCCTGATACTGTAAAGAAGCTTGTACATATGCACAATGAGAAGGTCTGCAACTTTCATCAGAATTTCAAAGAAGCACATGACCCCGCTATTTAAAAGCCACTTCTCACATGTATATAGTAAATATTTTTAGGAGGTTTGAAAGAGAATAGTTTCAAAACCTAACAAAACACTTCAACTTTACATTGATGGCTTATGATACTAGTTATTATTTCATATCATAACATCGCCATATAGCAACACCAAACTTACCAAAGACTCCTTCCCATTAGTCCTCCCACCATTTCTGCAGCCCTCATTAACAGGGCATATACTAGGGAGGTGTCGGGGTCAAGGAAAGAATTAGTGAGAAACCCATAACTTACAGAAGCTCGTTCTAGTCAACTACTCAAAAAGAACTGTGCTTAACGCGCCTACTCAATATCCATGATTCTTCTTTTATTCTAAGAAAAACTTGATTTTTTTTTTTCAACATATCAATGTGCCCCCTGGAAGATCAGTTCTCAGCCCATTTTGTAACTAAGGATGAACAGTAAAATGCAAGTGGAAATTGGTTGAAATTTCTGGAAGAATTCTTTAAAAGGGAGCTCCTTTAGCTAGAATGCATTTCTCTTTTTCTTTTCTTTCTCATTCCCTTCCTGCCAAGGTCAAGAGTTTCAGCAACTATCTGGAACCATTAGGAGACCTTGAAGACAGAAGATATGTGCTAAGAATGGCTGATCTATAATACAGAAAGTAGTCCAAGGTGACATCATGGAACTTTAAACCCTCCCTGGAGCATCTTCCTGTACATTTTCTATGCGAAAAAAAATAATAATAAAATCTCTAACTTTTAAGGCTTCAGGGTTTGTTGTTGTTCTTATTTATTTAGGGATTTTTGTGGAAAGAACAGGAATAGTGCCTGTTCCCACCAACCAGAATGGAAAACCTCATAATTCATGGAACATTGGGTAAAGTTCTCACAAGATCATGCCTCCACACTGGGGAATAATTAGCTCTGGACTAAACACTAACTTGTCCCTTCCCAGAAAATCTTAAAACCAAAACTCAAAAGACCAAACTGTTTCCAAGTAACAACTGAATCCCAGCAAAAGGCTCAAGAATATTTATGAGAAGACAAAAGTATCCCAACAAAGAATACTTTTACCCAACAAGGTAAAATTCACAATGTGTAGAATCCAACCAAAAGTTACCAGGTAGGCAAATAGAAAAATATGACTCACAATGAGGAGAAAAATCGTCAATTAAAACCAACCAAGAAATGACACATGTATTAGAACTGTCAGACAAGGAGATTAAAACAGTAATTATACCTATATCTCACATGTTCAAAAAGCTAGAAGAAATATTGAACATGTTAAATAGAGATATGGAAGATATTTTTTTAATTGAGTGTCTACACATAAAATCACAATTCTGAGATAAAAAATACACTGCACAGGATTAACAGAAGACTAGACATTACACCAGAAAAGATCAGGGACCTAGGAGACAAGGCAATGGGAACTACCCAAAGTGAAATGAAGTGAGTCATAGAACACTTCAAGCAGCCTAATATGTATGTAATTGGAACCTCTGAAAAAGAAGAGGATGAAGAGAAGACATAGATAATATTTGAAAAAATAATGGCCGAACATTTTCCAAATTTGATTTAAAAACACTATAAGCCTACAAATCCAAGAATCTCAATGAGCCCTAGGCAAAAGAAACATGAAGAAATCTACACCAAGCCATCATAATCAAGTTTCTCAAATCAAGTGATAAGAGAAAAATCTTAAAACCATCCAGGTGGGGGTGGAGGAAGACACACATTAGTTATAGAAGAAGAAAGATAAGGATGACAGAATGTTTTTTCATCATAAGTAATGCAAAGGAGTAGAGAAGCAACATCTCTAAAGCACTGAAAGAAAAAAAAATCACCTTCAAACTAGAATTATATACCCCACAAAAATATCTTTTAGAAACAAAGGTGAAATAACTTTTCAGACATAAAAAAGCTGAACAAATTAATCTACAGCAGACCCACTCTACAACAGTAGTGTATAAGAAATCCTTCAGCTAAAAGGAAAATGATGTCAAATGGACAGAAGGATCTACACCAAGGAATAAAGAGAGACACCAGAAATTAAAATTGCAGAGGGTAGAGTACTTTCAAACTCAGCTGATGATGTCATCACTAGGCTGAAATCAATATCAGACAAAGATATTAGAAGAATAGAAAATTGTATTGACAGAAAGATCACTTTCCAGGGCACTTGAGTTGGAGGAAGGAATTGACTGTCAAATGGTACGAGTAATATTTTGGGGTTTATGGAAATGCTCTATATCTTGAACATGTTGGTAGATTCATGGGTGTACACATCTTTCAAAACTCATCAAATTGTGCGCTTTAAATCGGTACAGTTTGTTGTATGTAAATTATACCTCAATAAAGCTGATTAAAACAAAACAAGTTGAATGAAAACCGCATATCTGGTAGATACTGTTGTTTGGCTCACTTGGAGACCACTCCGATCTCCTTTTAGAATGTCTTCTCTACTGCAGAGGCTAGAAAAGTAAAAAGAACATTTCCCATTTCTCCTCACTGTTTTCGTATGTTACTTCTTTAGTAACCCAAACAGAAACTCACTTAAGACTTTACTTAAGGACAGAATTATGTAGAAAGAAGCGCAAAGAACAAATCATCCATTTTGCTGGTATGGGCCATGGCAAAGACAGCAAGTTTCTGGAGCTGATCACTTCCTGACTGTGACAGAAGTTTCCTTGGTGGCTCATTTCTGCAGAGAATTTTTGCAAGTAATCCCTAGAAATGCACCTGGAGCCTATATTTCTAGTCTGTAAACTAGATATGCTAATAATAATTCCTTCATTTTAAAAACGAATAAAACAGTACTCTAAATAGATATGGAATTATCAAACAGTCATATCTCAGTAAAGATAGGGTGAGAGACCAAACTAGATCAACCCTTCTGTCCCTCTCTGTTACCAGAGCCCCTATTTAGGTTCATTCTATGTGTTTCATAGCTCAGTTCCAAAGGGAGTTTTGTGGATTTCCACCAGAGATTTTCATAGTTGGTCCAGAATCAAAACAGTGTTTCTAACGTCTTTGCTACCGGACTTTTTACTTTATGATCCAACTATTGGAACACAATCTTTCTGCGTAAAGAAGATTTTCTGATGCCAAATCAACAAGATAATTGCCCTAGGCAAGTTCCAAGCTGAGCTTGCTCCCCACACCCCTGCCCCCAGCCCCACCAATGGAACATCTCAAGGCAGTGTAGACTTGTCTTCTAATGTAATTTCTTTCCCTTGACTCTTTCATTGCTTCCATCTTCAGTTTTTAGTTTAGGAAAGGGAGTCATTAGGAAGAAAGAGCTCAGCATCCTTGCCAATTGTTCCGTTCTTGCCCATTGAACTCTGTTATCATCCCTTCAATGAATGTAACTGAATTCCTTTGGCACCACCCACCCTGGGTCAGTGGCAATGACAGCAGTAAAATAAAGAAGCTGCTAAATGTTTCCATTCCCTCTGCATCTCATCTCATTGTCAGCCTCCATATGCCTCTGTTTCTGTCTCTGTCTACCTCATTCTCCGGCTTTCTCTGTGTGTGTCTCTCTCTCCTCGTTTAAAGAAAGCTGTGCTGTGCAGATGATTCACACATCTTGACTTTTCTCTCTCATCTAAATTTAAACTAAATCAAACAGTTTCATGTGACTGTTTAAAACATCACAGATGTTGAGGATATTACCAACATCAGCTGCTTTTCTTCCCTAAAAATTATGTTTCACCATGTGTCAAAACCCAGCAGAGGGCATCCTTCCATTTCAGATGCATGAATACTTCAGGAAAAAGGCTCTACAATTCCAGCAGTGCATTCCATTCTCAACAGCGCATTGGAATAACAGAGGGACTACTGCAGTAGGAGGGGAATTTGTTATATAAGTTTTTCTGGAGGCTTAACCTCCATTTTGAATTATAGATTTAGAAGTAATTCTCCTTCTTTAAGAAAAAAAAAAGGAAGAAATCTTCATCTCTGCCCTCTTTACAGAATTGGGGCATTAGCATCAAATTTCAGAAGCAAGAAGGTAGCACCTATGTGATCCTCCCTCCGCTAGGCTACTATGTATGTAAATACAGTGATCACAGAGAATAAGCAACTGAGAAAGAAATTTGCACCCTACCTCTGTTGTCTGTTGCCCTCTCTCTCTATCCCTCAACCTGAAAGACACATAGCAGCAAAGACACTACAGCCTGGTAGACTGTCTCAGAAGGAGGAAGAAGATAAGCATGGTGAAGAGCAGTGGATGGGGTACGGCCAACCTGATACCTGTGTAAGTAGGCAGTTGCCCACGAAGTTTAATTGTGAAGATTCACAGAAATGAAAATTCCACAATGAGAAATATCTTACATTATCAGAAGAATTTTTCCTGAGTTAAAAGGCAAATGCACACAACCCTCATCAGTCATTTTTTCCCTGGTATAGATGAGTTTATCGGATCCTTTCCTTATGGAAGAATATCTTAGGCAGAGAAAGAAAGAATATGAGGAGATAATATAGTATCATTCACACGTCCATTCAACATCTGGTTTTGAGCACGTTGTGCCAAGCCCTGTTCCAGGTGCTAAGAATATATCAGCAAACACACTGTGCAAGATCCCCTTCCGTGAGGTGATGTGCAGAAGAGTGAGGGTTTGGGGAGTCGGACAGACCTTACTTTGAGTCTGGCCCTGCCACTAGCCAGCTATGTGACTTTGAGCAAATGGATTAATCTTTTCTTTTGCAAAACAGGGATAATAATTGTTAATATTCATTGAAAACATACTTTGTTCCAGGCACAGGAACTGAGCACTTCTATATGTATACATGTATTTTATTTCATAAAATCCTCACAATTAACATATAAGTTCTATTATCAGTCTCATTTTACTAATGAGGAAACCAAGGCACAGAGGGATTTGTAAATTGCCCAGAATTACATGGACATATCAGAGCAGGAATGTGAAACAAGGCTCGCCTCTTAACAAGTATGCCGTATAAGAGAGTCAATTTCTGGAGCTGGCCCAGTGGCATAGAGGTTAAGTTTGCATGCTTTACTTCCCAGGGTTCTCTGGTTCAGACCCTGGATGTAGACCTATCACCACTCGTCAAGCCATGCTCAGGTGGCATCCCACGGAGAAGAACTAGAAGGACCTACAACTAGGATATACAACTACGTACTGGGGCCTTGGGGGGAAAAAAAAAGAGGAAGATTGACAACAGATGCTAGCTCAGGGCCAATTTAAAAAAAAGGAGAAAGAAAGAGTCAATTTCTAAGGCTATCTTGAGGATTAGATGAGATGACAGGTATAAACCTGAGATGCAGAATAGTATTATTATTATTATTTGTCATTATTATTACTGCCATTGTTGTAGCTTTCTGAGACCTAAGGGTATATGTTGAAAAAATAATAAAAGAGGTTCAATACTTTAACTAGAATTCCTCTGCTTCACAATGTGGTCTGTGCCCAGCTCCAGTTAAAAGTAAGATTGCATAACGTCATAGCTATTAAATCATGGCTCCGCTGCATTTATCTTTCCATATGATGACAGGCTGCTTCTAACAGCTATGGCTCTAGATGGGATATCAGAATACAGCTTCCTTGTAACAAAACATGAGCATTTCCTGCTCTGGATTTTTCTAACCTCCTCTAAAAGCTGAAGGTTAAGACCAGATGCTGAACAAAACCAAGATCCAAGTATCCATCTGCGGTTTGATGCCGCTCTTTGTTCTCTGATAAGTGATCGTGTAGCCAGTCCCAAAACCCTCAACCGCTGGTGTCCCTTCACTCTTTGCTCTCACTCTTTCCAAAGTGCACTCTCCTCAGGCTTCTCACTGATTGAGTGTGTTCATAGATCAATGGGGGTTAATTACGCTAATGGTATTCTTCAAAGGGAGATGAAACAGACACATTTTGTTGCTGCTCTGGGAGTTCTCTCTGCTTACTGTAAGCCTGAATTTGTGTCTCACATCGCTGCAATACCAAAATCAAGAATAATTTTAAACAACAAGCAGATAAAATTCTGGCTCCAGGCCTCATTTCTTATTGATTTCATTTAAAGACTGTCATCTTAGGTTCATTAGGTAGGAAACTGACTGTTCAATAACGGAGTATAAGAAAATTCACAAATGTATATCTTATAAATATTCCATTTTTCTTGCCTGCACGAAAAAAAATTAGTTTTTATCCCACATGTCAAGCTTCACAATGCAAAACTCAAGTCAACTGAACATTTTTAAAATGTATCCTATTCAAAAAGGCAATTTCATGCTGATTTTTATCTCGCTGTGCTTCTGCAGAGATGAACACTGTAGCAACACACTGTTTGGGGTAGAAATAAGTGCTTCAATCCCCTTAGTTCGAACTCCAAAAAATAGCAAGTGTCCTGGTAGTTACACTGCAAATTGCCTTGTCCTAGGCTTATAGATTTCTATCAACACTGATTGGGTTCAATAAAAAAGATTTTTCTGAGCAGAGAACTCACCCCAAGATAATGGCCATCGATGAAGACCACGGGGAGGGAGGGGGCTTCGGAAACCCGTCGGCATCGTTCATCTAACTCTTTTCCATAGTCACCATTCAGAGCTATATTTTTCTCTTCAAATTTTACTCGATGGTTTTGGAAGATCTTTCTAACCAGTTCACATCTTTCAAAGGTTGTCCGTACCACACGAAGACAAGTGGTATAAATCACGACCCGGTCAAATTCTAGGTCAGTTGATGGTTGCTGAAGGGAAAACATTGCAGTGTCAGTGTGTTTGCACTTACTTTCTTACGTCTTTTTATTTTAAGACAATCAACGTTTTAGCAACTGTCTTATACATTAAAGGCATGCAATAAAAGTTGAGTGAGGGCTGGATTTGTCAATTTTGACACGTCTTTATGTTAGAACATCTGTAATCAAGAAAGGGATAACAATCAACATAATTTAAACGACAACTTAATTGACAGTATTTTTTCTGTTCTCAGTGGCATACCAAATAATGGCATATCTTAAAATTGGTGCTGTCTTACATGGCATGCCATGTGGTGAAATAAGGAACGGTCGAATTATTTTTCTCATGTTATGTAGACGTTGTTCAATTGCTATATCTGCCTCTTAAACCCAAAGTCAAATATGTGGCTGAATAGTCCAGGTTAGTATTTAGCCATTTGAAAATTCTTCTACTTATCAATTTACCAAATGTTATAGTCTTTTGAGCCGTGATTTCCTGGGAACAGCAAGACCTATATCGCAGGATTGTTCCGAAGTTTAAGTAGCACAACATATGTGCACACCCTCTCTTGAGTGACAGGGCTCCCACGTGCAGTGAGAAGGCTCTGCCACAAGGAATAAAACACTGAGTGACTCAGAGAGAGTGCGTAGAAACCAACACCAAAGTGGGCAGTGGATCAAAGCCAGGCATGAAAGGAAACAAGGAAACGGGTACACTGCAACAGAGGCAAGCATGTCTCAAAATCAAAGTGAAGACTCGCTATGTGAGAATCTTTTTTTCTACATTTCCTGCTACACCAGCAATCAGTGACTGCATTCCTGGCAACCCCCGCGCAGCACAGCTAGGGCCATGCCAGGGAGGTCCTGACACCATCAGGAAAGATCTTCTTTCTCCTTATCACAGCCTTACTGGTAAGAGCCTGAACAGAATACAGCTATATCCCAAGACCAAGGGACATGTGAGTCTTCACGGGGCTACAGTTGTTCAAAAACAACTGCACAATTGTAAACCCCCGTAAAGTCAAAACTTTGATTGGAAACCACTCCAGACATCTAAATTCTAGAACCAGAAGGTCAGATACTAAGCTCCATCACTCTGTATTCAAAGAAATCAGAGCGCTCTGCTGGATGCAAATGTACACATAGACCTAAAAACATCTAAACTCTTGAAGATGGCAATGCAATTGGTCTCCATCTCACCAAGAAAGAAGACATTTTTTTTTCCTGATGATAAAATTTATGAAAGATGTAAGAATCATTTCTTCCCTCAAAAGAGTTTAGAGGCTGAGTTTAAAACCCAGAGGCCTGCAGAGGCCAACCTGGTGTCATAAATGCTGGGCCCAGCCAGGAGTAAAGGAGATATTAGTGAGAGGCAGGGAGAGCATGACCTGAAAGGAAAAATGTTACTCAGCTTCAGGCTAGCCTCAGGCTCACAGGCAGGTCACTCAGTGTTGTCAGACATGATTACCTTAAATATAAGCTTGAAATCTGGATTCTTACAGGAAATTTTCCGCTTTCTAAATGGTAGCACCTGATTAAAAACATATTGAGACTATGTGGACCAATATATGGGAGTGCTGAATTTGGCCTGTAGACTGCTAATTTATGAACATGGGGATAGAGAGAGCATCAGAAATACCCAGACTCTGTCACCAGCCATCTGTGTGTCTTTGGGAAGCTAATGAACTATGAAGCCTCAGTTTTCTCATCTGTCAAATGTGATAATAGCAATAGCTACCTAACAGTTTTGCTGAGAAAATTAAGTAAGGAAGAATATGAAAACAATTAGTGTAAGGCTTGAAATGTAGTACTATGCTAAGCTAAACAGTGAAAAAATATTATACTCCACAATGTGAAAATTTTAAGATTAAAAACAAAAGTAAATCAGTGGAAAAAATCTGTGTAATTAATGACAAGAAAAGAAGATTACTGCTATGCATTAGATTAAGAAGCATCAGTCTTCAGAGAGCAATTAATCGCCCAAGAGCTTATGGCCTCTCTTCATGTTCACGATTACGGGCAAGCAGGACTCAAGGAGCTTACAGTAAAGATGGCAGCTTTGGGAAGAGCACCAAAGTTCTTTTTCTGATGATATTATTTGAGGAATTATGCATTGTTCCTCTGGTTTCAGAGGCTGCTGTAACTGCATTTGGTTGTACCAAAATGTTCATTTTCCTCAGTGGATTCAAAAGCACACTTACTTTTGAAATATTTGATAAGAAATACATTTCCCCCATGTGTAGAAGTGGGAAAGTTTAAGATCAAATCATCCTGCTGCCTCATTAACCAATTCACATACAACATATGCTCATACAACAAATGCAGGGTACCACTTTTCTTTATGCCGCTAAGAGACATGTATTTAAAAAATAGTAAAAAGATGAACTCCTATCAGGTGGCCATGTTGGATGCTGTCTCATGCAAAGGATAACAAAAATATCCCTTCACCTACTGTTAAGAAGGAGCTTTGCCTGAAATCAGTGGCTCTCCGAGAGTGGGAATATTAGAATAAACTAGGGAGCTTTTAAAAATCCCCAGAGCCCAGGCTGAGCATATACCAATTAAATCAGAATCACCGAGGGTGGGACCTCAGAAGTGAGATTTTTTTTTAAGCTCCTATGGTGGTTCCAATGTGCAACCAAGTTCTAGAGCTGGTTGGATACTGGTTGGAAATGCAGAATCCCTGGCTTCACTCCAGACCTACTGAATCAGAATCTGCGTCTTAACAAGTTCTCCAGGGAATGTGGATGCACATTACATTTTGAGGAGCCCTGGTGCAATTTCATAGGTGGCTTGACTTGACAAAGTGGATTTATGTCCCTTTAAAATTACTGCTGGTCATTCATTCAGTCACTAGAATAATTTATCTGCCAAACATGGTGCTAGGCACTAGATTTGTAATGGTGAGCAAACAATATAATTCCCGAACAACATGGAGCTCGCAGTTTAAAGTCATAAAAAACCAAAAAGTTAAATAAAGATAGAATTACAAACTGTTAAGTGCACTGCAAAGGAAATGCACAAGTTGTTAGGAGAGGCTATTGCATGAGTGCCTTTTTTTTCTTAAAGGTCAAGAGAGCGTTTTCTGATATTTGAGCTCTGATTGAAAGGATAAGGAGTTAGAGAAATTAACTAGGTAGAGAGCACAGGGAAAAGCACTATGGATAAGTGCAAAGATCTTAATATGGGAAGAAGATGGTGTGCTTGAGACTCTGAAAGGTCTTCTGTTGAAACACAAAAAGGGAGAATTATAAAGTACAAATGATTCCAGACAGGTATACAGGACAAATATCATATTGTACGTTAGAGCCACTTTCAAGATCTATGGGCTTAATCTGACAGCAATGGGAAATTCCTGAAAGTTTTTAATGAGGATGGAAGGGGCTTACATTTAAAAAAAAAATTAAGGAAGCAGAGGCCAGTATGGATATATAGTTGCACAAGATGTACACTGCACAAACCTAGGGAGTGTCATTAGTAGCAGAGTCTAAATGAATGATGCCCTCAAGGTGGCATAGTGCACAACTTGAGCAATCATACTGAATCTCATTCCCAGCTCCTTTGGTCTGGGAACTGAGATTGAACACAGGATATTTCGGGGAAGGAAATACGGTTATCTATTAGAATAGACTGTTAAGTAAAATATTCTAAAAGAGAGCTTATTGCGCAACTTTTTTGTATGATTTGGAGATAGATCTTCCTAGAGTTAGAAAGTAGGCTGAATGATTTCTCAAGGTCTTTTCCATTTTTATAACATGAATTTTAAATGATATTGTCTTTGGCAAAAAAAAAAAAAAAAACCCTCTTCTACATTTGCTTTGAGTTCTTTCCCTCAACAGATTTGTCAAAGCATCTGGCCAGAAATCTAAAAGCAGCCTCTCAGTGGTTAGCTGTCCCTCTTTCCCCATCCAGAGGGTTACCATGGGAATAGCGTAATGAGGGATGGAAGCATCCGAGACAGCGCTGAGAACCCATTGGGATTTGCAGCCGGCTTGTTCTGAGAGAGCCTACCCAGCAGTTAAATAAAGTCAGGCCGTCCCTTCCTCTCCATTGATTAAAAAGGTGAGTTTTAGGCGTGTCCCAGAGCCCCACAACAGCCTGCAGCAAATGTAGATTTGTGGGCAAGGGATAGAAATTGCCGTGAAGGGGACGAAGGACTTACTAAACAGCCGCCGTTTGTCCTCCGCCTGCACCTTGTCCTGCAATAGCCACTGTGAGGCAGCGGTGCTTTAGTCACCTGGTTATCTGGGGACAATTCTGGAGCCCCCACACCCACTGGAACTGCTCTGCATTCAGGCCAAGAATTAGTCCCCACCCCCCCACCAGAGCATCAGCTCGGAGCAGACTCAGCTCCTCAGGCTGGAGCAAATCCTGTGGGTTATTTCGCCTTGACCCTGTGCCTGTCCAGCCTGGCTCTGGTTTAAAGGGCCTCCTGAAATAGGGGCCTCCAGACGAGTCCAGGAATTCAGGACTTAAACAAAAACAAAAAACGCCATGAAAGGTTACATTTCTAAATGTCAGCAGCAGACATAATGCTAATAACTTTACATTCATTTAATCATCATAATAACATGGTGTTACTGTATTTACAGAGCTAGAAACCCAGGCTCAGAGGGGATAAACGTTCTAGACAAGGTGACAGACACTGAACCACTGAACCACGTTATCGTTTGACTGCCCCCTCCCCAAGATAAAGTTGTTGCCAAAACACAGACTGCTAGAGACTTAATTCATTGCCCATGAGAATGTTGGTGATTTAGAGAGGTTTGTCTCTTTACTCAGTTATGCTCCCACATTTAACAGTAACTTAACAGTAACAGTCCAAAAAGGTTCCTTTGAGACCGGCAAGGTGCGGAGATCTTTTCTCCTCTACCTGAAGGCAAGGAGGTGATTAGCTCAGAGCCGTACATCGTGTCAGAAGGCAAACTGGGACTAGACCCAGATTTCTTGATGATCAGGCATTGGGCCAACCTGGCTCGAGGAACCGGCATTTTAAATAGCAGACACACGCCTGTGGAAGCAGGCTGTGGGCCTTTTAAAGAGCAGGGAATTTTACATGCATCTCTCTCTCTCCCTCTCCATGCTACTCTGTAAACTCCTGCAGCTATATGAATATTCTAGGATGCTTCTTAATATTAAATTTAAATAAATAACCCCTTGCCCACCTTGCTCGCAAATCATCTCTTGAATTCTCAGTCTTGCATTTAACTAAGTGATTTGAAAACCCACTTTATCCACACCAGGCTCCTCCCTTAGCTTATTTCTTGGATCTGTTTCCATTCTGACCACACTCCCTGTTCAGTTCTGAGGGTGAATGGTGATGTTCTATGCCATAGCCTCTCCCCACCCTTTGACCACAAAACACGACGGGGAACTTCTCAGTGTCCCTCTGTAAGACACAGATTATAAAAATAATTATAATAACTATTGTTTGCTACATGACTCCTACAAATCTACATGCAGTTCTAGGGACTGAAAAAGGGGACTTTATGTGTGCAATTTTCATTTATCATAAAAGATAAGGATTATTATCCAAATTTTACAGATGAGGAAATTAAAGCTTAAAAATAAATTTAAGGTGCTCAAATATCTCAGGGGGAAAAGGAGCAGACCAGAATTTTAACCTGGGTCTGCCTCCTAAGCCCTTGCTCTTGCTTTAGGAAGACACAACGTAACCCTCTTAAATACAACCAACCAATGAGTCATACCACTCTAGAACTGAGTGGTAAATTGCATCATGGCAGGACTGTCACAAGGACTATCCTAGAAATTCCCATTGCTCATCCCTCCACTTCATTCTAATATCTCTGGTTAGCCGTCACCCCCTCAGGCAGATCTTCCCTCCTCATCCTGTGTGAAATGGGCCCTCCATCCTCTGACCCAATTCTTTCCTTTAGAGTACCTGGTACAGCTGGACATTATATTGTGTATGTTTATTGGTTCACTGTCCATCCTCACAAATATAATATAACCCCAATGAAGTAGGAATTCAGTTTTGTTCACTAGAAATAAGAACCCAGAGTATGAACTGGTACAAGGTAGATGCCCAATAAATACCCTCTGGCCTCTTTTCCATACATTTAATTGAAACTCAATTTGAATCTGTCTCTTAGTAACTAGATAATCTTGAACCAGTTACTTAATCTCTTTAAGTCTTAGTTTTCTTATCTGTAAAATACGGACACGAATTCCTACTTCCTGGGAATTTGTGAGGATTAAATGATTTAATGAATAGGAAAACCCTTGGTGAAGCCCAATGCATAAGAAACACTCAATAAATGGTATTTTTATTACTAATATCATTATTATTATAAAATGTTGACACACACCAGCACCAGCACTATCACCACTATTGTTATAACCAACAAGTCCAAATTCATGTATGTCATCAACTTCATAAGGCTGAATGGCAAAGTTTAACCTCATAATTACACAATGATCAAAAAATAAATCTCGTTAATGAGTTAAATTGCCACTTACATTTGTTTAGATATGCCATTAATTCTGGGTGAAAACAATAGAGTGGAGAATACACACCAGATGGCATAAAAATCCCTCCTTTCCTAAATTCAGGTTCCCCTTTGGTGGCACCAAGAAATGCATGGCAATCTCTGCATGCAAGGATTTCTGAAGAGAGTGTTTTGTTTTCATAACGCTCCAAGATCACATAAATAAATGGATTTCAGCTACTGCCATAGGACTTAACTATTTGTCCAGATCAATTACTGAATTGGACTGGACACAAATTGAAGTCAATGAACCTAATGAATCCTCCATTCAAAAAAAAAAAAAAAGCACATCTGAGTTAATGGAAACGAAAGTGCCCCCCACCCCAGCCCCCACCATGGAGACCTTAAACAGGGACTGGAGTTCTGCCAATTGAGCATTAACCAAGTACAGGGAGGTTTTACTTGAAAATGTAGATTTTCATCTTCTCCTGAAAAAGCAGGAAATCTGATAACACTAGTTTTGTTGCATTCCTGTACAAAAACAATAACTGGAGCTTGGCAGCAGCTACCCCCTTTAGTGGCACATGTCTCTTAATGCCACATTTAATACCATTCCCTTGTATCTAGATAATTTCATTCACTAACATTGTCTGCATTGCTCCTTCAGATCTCAGTTTGTAATGTTGTATCCAGTCTGTATGCACACTTTTGTATGGGAGGAAACTGAGACTTAGTTTAATTATTTGAATCAAGCTATTTTTAGGAAGCAACATGTTGCTGTGGGAAAAAAAAAAACACACACACATCTCAAGCCATTGCTTTGGCACTTACTAGCCACATGAACTTGGAGAAATCAGTTTACTTCTCCGGGACTAGGTTTTCTCTTCTCTAATATGAGAGTAGCTATAATCTAGCCCCTAAGGGAGTTGTCAGATCATGTATAAAACGCACCTGAAGACACACTGTAAATTATAAAACTTTACAAACACACCAGCTATCATCATCCTCCAAAGTCACACAGCTGGGAGAAGAGGAATGAGGCTCTAATGGAAAGCACCTTGCCATGAAACAAAAGCGCCTCCCTTCCAAAATGAATACTTTAGTTTCTACAGAAATCGTCACAAACATTACTTATTGGCATTTGCAATGCTGCTCATCTCTGCAGATACAACTGATATCGAGGTGAATGCCCAAATCACCATATTCAGGAGCATCCAATCCCAAAGCGATGTGCTTACAACAGAGCAAAGCCAGGCAGAAATGAATCCGGAACATCCTGTCAATGGAGACATTGAAAAAATATATTTTTCCTCTTATCCTATGAAAGATTCAAGTTGCAAAACCAGAAGAAAAGGAATTAAGATGTTGAACAATCACATCTGAATAATAAGTGCTCAGATAGTCCTGCCCTGACTACTTTCATAATACCTTTCATCTTTCTACTTTACAAAAACCCTGGTGCTCTTTCTTAAAGGGAAAAGTGCACTTTTTCTTCCATTCTCCCAAATATACACATATCATGAATAAAAATCAAACAATGAAAGATTAAAATCTTCCTCAATTTTCTACATCAAAGAAAATGCCTCAATAATCAGCTAAATGTAGTCAATTCCTTTCAGTGGGTTTGGATGTGATAAGAATCTACTTTAGAAGTTGAAATACCTGCATCTCAACTTGATGCTTTCATAAGTTCCAGTGTGATGAAAAGAAGTGATCTCAGTCTCTGTGGAATTCACAAACAGGCTGAGAACTGAGAGCAACAAAGCCAGGGAGAACTCAGAAGTTGAGAAAATTGGAGCCAGCCTCAGGCAAATCCCTTATTCCCCCTCTTCCTCAGGTTTCCAGACTTAACTCTTATGTCGCTCTGACTATTCTGAAGGTCATGGTCCCAACCTCACCTAAATATGCTCTTCTCCAGATTCTAAACACTGTATTCGGAGGAAGAAACTGCTGGAGAGTATTTGTGGGAGGCTTGGAAGTTGGCACATGAAGCTAATATATGTCTTTCATGAGCACTGGGTCCTTTAATTCTATAAGGAAAGGTGGTACTATCATTATCTTAACTTTTCAGACGAGGAGGCTGAGCTATAGAGAAGCATGGGACAAGCCTAACATCAGACAGCCAACAAATGATGGAGGTAGGATTTGATCTGTAAATCAGAGAACTCAAATCTTTATATGACCCTGTTGGTCATGCACTGACTCTGTTTGCATCTATCTATACCCATCTCATTTGGTAGAGAACAAGAAGATAGAGGGACAGATACAGGAGTGATGAATGCTAAAGTTTCACAAATATACAGGGATTTTAGAAAGACAGTATTAGGTTTCTAGGGCTGCTGTACCAAATTACCACAAATGTAATGGTTTGAAGCAACAGAAATGTATTATCTTGCAATTCTGGAGGTCAGAAGTCCCAAATAGGTTTCACTGGGCAAAAATCAAGGTGCTGGCAAGATTACTGTCCCTCCAAAGGCTCTAGAGGAGATTCCATTACCTTGCCTTCCCCAGCTTCTAGAGATCACCTGCATTTCTTGGATTTTTGTCCCTTTCTCCATCGTCAAAGTTTACTGTTGGAACCTCTCCTCCCATCGTCACATCTCTCTGACTCTGACCTTCGTGCCTCCCTGTTCTAAGGACACTTGTGACTACATTGGGCCCATCCAATAACCCAGGATAATCTTTTCATCTCAAGATCCCTAACTACATATACAAAGTCCCTTTTGCTGAAAGGTAACATATTCACAGGCTCTGGAATTAGGACATGGATACTTTTAGGGGTGGAGGAGACTCTGTTATTGAGTTTACCATAGATACATAGATGGAGTTTCACATCCTGGATCACAGGTATAGGAGTAAAAAGACTTCAAGTTACACAATCTTAAGACAGACAGGAAACTTCGAGATCATCTAGCTCAACTTGAACAAATGTCTGGCAATGTCAAGAAACATTCAAACCTCTGGTCGTTGGACTAGATCTTTCTCATCATGCTTATGGGCTTGCTTTATAACACAAAATGAGGCTAATTTTAGTAAGGTAGGCAGAAATAACGTTGTTCTTCCAAGACCTTTGACACAATCACTTGTGAGTAGGACTTCTCTCCAAGTTGCTACTGAAGGAACAGAAAAAGATATAAAAAACAAACAACTGCGTTAAAGAAAGATTTGCCTGATCTTTATCAATCTAGTGCGTCTCTTCTCTCTTTTCTACCTCTTACCTTGCAATACGCTTCCATTTGTCAAACAAGCCTTAGAAACTTCTCTGAAAACCAGACAGTGAGCATGACCAAATGAGGGAGGTACTTTGTGATACATGAAAAGGAAAATACAAGTGAACATGTTTGAAATTTCTGCCTAAAGCCAGAGGTTGATTTCGTCTGTGTGCTCCACAAAGGATCCAGCTAATTTTTCAGTTCAGCTTCAAAGAGAACAAACAAATAACCATGAGATTTCAAAAGCAAGAAAATGTTGCCTTCCCATGTCTTATGAAATTTGCCCAAATTAGGTTGTTTTAATAAAAGCAACTAAATTGTGAGGCACAAGAAGCCTACAAAATCAGATGTGCAGAATGCTAAAAACCTTAAAAGTCTCTTTTTCAAGTATATACTGTACTGTTTGGGATGGCCAATGCGATTTTGTAAAGGAAGTTTAACACTTGATTTTGATTATATGTTGAAGTAAGAAATGAATGCCAGGTGTTTTCAAACAAGATTGATCACAGTATTATCAGAAGGAAGAAAATAAGATTCTTTCTGGAAATGTTCTTTGTCAGACTCTGCTTGGTTTGATACCAAAGCTCCTTGCTGGAGCTGATTATTAGATTTTGGAGATTCAGTCATTAGGAAAGGAATCTAACTAAATTATTGAAAGAAATAATAAGTCCCATTAAGTGGAAGATTTTATTGTGAACAATTTATCAGTAACCCAATCGACATTGGAAAAAGAAAAAATACTCATTGATGAATTATATGTTCCAGGCATTATGTCAGATGAATGCATTTATTGTCAGTATTATCCTCCCAATATACAATGCAATAGGTGTTATTATTCCATTTTCACTGACAAAGTAAATGAGTCATAGGAAATTGCAAACTTGCTCAAGGTCACAAAGTCATAAAAATCTTTTCCCACTGATGTATATAACATCCCTCTTTCCTAGATCTTCTCTTACATGTCTGTTTCTTCTCCCTATTCAGCTAGGGTCACACCTCCCCTAAGCAGTCTGCTTTCCATGGGCTCTCAGCTTGGTCTACTGCCACCTCCTTCTCTCTGGATGACCTCATACAAAGTTTCAACAGCTAACTGAAGGCTGATGAACTCCCAAATGTACGTCCTCAGCTCAGACTCCTCTCCCAGCAATCCAGATCTGATATCCTGCTTTTATGAAACATCTCCACTTGGATATACCTCCTCTACCTTGAATTCAGAATGCCGGAAGTTCACCTCATCACTGCCACCAAACTTACTCAACCAGTTGCTTGAAATCTGAGAATGGTCCTGATTTCTCCAGAGCTTTCTCTCAGTGTTCTTCATGTTCTATCAATCAAGTAGTCCTATCCATTCTTTCTTTATATGCTTCAAGCCTGTCTTCTTCCCTCTGTCCCCACTCCTATAGCTTTAACTGAGGTGCCCTCAGTTCCTCACCTAGATTACAACAGCATCTTAATTGGCCTCTCTGCCTCTAAAATAGTCCCTTTCTATGCATTCTCCAGAGTGCAGGTAAGAATCTGATCATGTCATTTTTTTAAATAAAATAATAATAAACAATTGCTTCTCATAGCTTTTAGAATGAAGGCCAGAATACTTACCAATAAAGGCATCTGTGATGTAGCTCTTACTTTCTCCCCTAGCCTTATTTCCATAGCACTCTTTGCCATGCACTGATTATTTATTCGCCTAATATTTATAAGTCCCAACCAAGTGCCAAATTCTCCAGACAGACCAAAACATGTTAACCAAAACATGCATGTCCTCTAGTGTCTCTGACCTTCTCTCACGTAGTCCTTGTGGCTGGAACACCCTTTTCGCCATTGTTCACTCTTCTTCTCAACTGACACAATTCTGGTCAAGCAGCACCTCTCCAGGGAGCCTCTCCAACTCCTCCTTCCAACGGGATGTGTGCTGCTCACCTTCTGCATCCCTAGCACTTGCTTTGTACCATCTTCTCGTCTTCTACCATGAGACTATGAACTTCCTGAGATGAAGGGTTTGTGTTATTTAACCTTGTGTCCTCCACACTTAATAGAATGTCTGGAGCATAATCAGAGGCATTAAGCACGTGTTTACTGAATGAAGAACAAACCAAAATTTAAACTTAAGGCTGTCATATCCTAAAGTTTATGCACTTTCCACTATAATATATGCACTTTCCAATAAAATAATACAATATAGAGTGATAAAGGGAAAAATTTTTAAAAAGAAAAATCCCAAAAGTGATGTTTTTAATCCAAAATAAGGAAACCAAGAAAACCTCACCAGTGTATCATCGAACTGATTGTCACTTAAGGAAATATTTACTGTGGATATTTTTCTATCTTATTAACAAATTTTTCATATAATAGTAATGACAAATTTGCTCTTAGCAAAATACCCGAGGTGAACATGCAGGTTCTTGCTGTTGCTGGGCCACACCGGTAGCTGTATATAATTCTGGATAGGATCATGTTAAAACAGTTCTCTCTGATTAAATTGAAACCACTTTACCGGGCCAAAAGCTACAGACTGAGGTTTGTACAGTAGCCAAGAGGATACAAGCAAATCACCAAAAGGACTCTCTACTTGTCCTTGTTTTATCATTTTTAATAACATATGGAGAAGAAAAATACCAAAAGACTTGTGTTTAAGATTAAAATGAAATAATGTAGTTTTATTTAAGTTGATGATTTTAGAAACACTGGAGAATAAGATTGTGAAGTGATGTTCAAAAATATGTATTCGTGAAGTGGGAGGTAGGATAAAAACTGGCTAACCACCTCTAGAACAGAATGGAGAGCATCAACATTCTCCAATATTCTCCATCAAGACGTCACTAAATGCATGTGCAGATGATAGCCATGCCTCAGGAAAGCATGTTAGCCTTTATCATCATTGAGTAGTAGCACCTACTAAAATGGTACATAAAGATTCTGTAAGAAAACAACCACCCTCTGAAGGGGTCAATTTACAATCCCAAACCTGCATGTCACAGTCACATCCTCAGCCAGCATTGGGAGAGGGAAAGGATCTTTGTCTCTGATTCCTAAGCTATGAGAATATAAGTGTAGAAGATGCTAGACATGGTGTTCCCACCACCCCAAAATGTGGAGAAGGAAGAAAGGAGGAAAGAAACAGAAATGAAAGAAAAGGTCTTGAAATATTTCCACTTTCGTTTCCATCACCATCCCTGCCATTGTCATGATTTATTTACATGTCAATAAATAAATTTCTCTTTCTGTGCTTTTTGGATTTTTTGTTTAGTTAGTCATCTGTCTGTCATGACCAACCAAAGATGCTGTTACAATATCCAGGATTTCATCAGATTCGATGAACTTTATTGATTACGTTTCTGCTCTCCAGAAATAAAAACCTTTCTAGAAACAACATTTTTGGGGGGAAATCAGTCTTTTAGCAATTTTCGTGTGTTTGAGACATAGCCCATTTCTACACTCATGCACCACCTGGGCTTGAATAGAATGAGTGACTGAAGACCTCAGGAATGCCTGGGTGATCTTCCTCTTGATTTCCTGGCATTAAAATTCTGAATTTCAAGTTATGAAACTTAAGTTGTGAATCCCATCTCTGCTACTCCGTAGTAAAATGACCTATAACAAATTGATTCCCACATTCATAAAATAGGTGAAATCCACCTGCACCATGTCACCTACCTCTTATGAGGATCAACCAAAATGGATGGCATGCCTATATTTTGTACAACCGTGCATAAGTCGCTATTGTTAATTACTGGTATTCCCAAGGCTTAGAGTTTGAAATTTTGATACCTTTTCTATAAATTCCCTCCCATGAAGGATTAATCTATTTGATTGCTTTCAACTACCACCTTCCTGCTCCTGGCTCCCAGGTTAATACTTCTTTTCCTTCGCACCTGAGCTACAATCTAATAGATATTTTCTTCTTAAAATCCTGACATAACTTCAAACTCAGCAAGTCTAAATCAAACTTTTCCCCAAATCCATGTTCTCTCTCTTCCTCTCTCCTTGGGTTTGTTCTGTCCATGTTCTAACAGACCCTGGAGTCACCTTCCATCCATTCCTCTCTATTGATAAGACCCAATTATAAGTCAGTTTCTATTGAGGTGAAGTCCTTATGAATTTTCTCACATATCTGTATTGCTCTCTTCTTACTGCCCCCATGCAACGATAAACTCTCTTCGTCTTTTGACTAGATGACTATATCCTAACTGACCTGTCTAATCTAATTCTATTTTCTCCCCACTACAATGTCTCCTCTCTACCAACGTCAGAATAATCTTCTTCAAACCTTCCTCTCACCAACTTACTGATTAAAAATATATATATAAATTTATATGTATACGTTGCAAATTGGCAACGTAAATTTTTTATTTTCTAGAAAGATGTGGAAGCTGACACTCAAAGATAAATCGACTTGCCCTAGTTCACATAGCTATGATGTGGAAAAATGGAATTGAACCCTAGGCCTCTACCTCCCAAACCAATAATGCGATGCTTTCCACTAACTTGTCATATCCCAGCCCCTCCACCGAGGGCTCAGTGACTTCCTCTTGCTCTCAAGCATCTTCCTATTCTCCCCTTACTCATCAGTATACGTTTTGTATGTCATTTATTAATCGCATTATGTCTGCCAAGAAATGGTGAGCGTCTTGAAGGCAAGATTCAGGTCTTCAAGTCTTCCATCTTTGTATTATTGTCTGCTCCTAAAATAAAGCTGAACATAGTGAAAAAAAGAAAGAGAGAGAGAGAGAGAGAGAGAGAAGGAGGGAAGAAGATGAAATCTTCTAAAATTCTCATTGGAGACAAGGTGCAGTGTCATCATTGCTTAAAGTGTGGTCCATAGATCACCTGCATCAAATCTCCTGGGATGTAGGTCCGAGGCCCCACCCCCATGGTTCATAGCAGGTTTGCCCCTGCCTAAGAACCCCAGGTGATTCTCATGCACGCCACAGATTGCAAATATTGAAATACAATGCAAATCACTGACGTCTCTCAACGTTCTTGCCATAAAACAGAATTTTTAAACAGCATATTCTATTTGTGCTCCATCGAGAGTAAACAAACATTCTATAGGAAGTTTGCCTAATTCCTAAGACTGTCAACAGATGAGACTATCACCTTTTTCTTATTTTCTCAGTCTTACTGAAAGAAGAGTTCCTAATTAAAACCTCCCCCTGAGCTGACAGTAAGTCAGCCTCAGGTACCCACGATGTCTTATTTTTCTTTCTTGACTTTGCAAAGGTAAATGTGACGGGAGATAGCGTGAGTCTTACAGAAAAATCCATTCCTTGTTAAAACACTCATCTCATTTTAAATAAAGCTCAACATCCCCAACTTTTCTACTTGCATATGCTTCACGTTGCATCCAGTTTACCAGACCTAGAGTATTCAAAATTAATTTTTTTCTTCCTTGTAAATTTTGTAGAAATGATTTCATTGTTGTTGCCATGCCTACGACCAGAAGACTTTCCTATTATAACGCTCTAGTCTCACCCTAGTAATTTTAGCTTTACTCCCTCCAAAGACAGCACAAAAAACATGCTGTGAATTGAAAACCTCGTGGGCAGATTTTGAAATTTTGTGCTCAAATTTCTGTTTTAGTTTTGGGTATACACCAACTTAATAAGAAAAAAAAAAGCCTCTTGATGGTTTCCTAACTTGACCCATATATATCATTTTAAAAAGGAAAGGGGAATATTGCCACATACCTTAAGTTTATTGTGTTTTATTTTTCAATTGTGAGGATAATTTTGTCCTCAAGAATTTACACACTCTCCCCACAGACATGTATTATAAGATGACTGGTCTATTTTAGGCCCTTCAATCTACTGTCATTAAAGAGAGACTTGATCTAAGCAATTCCAACTAAAGCAGACACCATGGTGTCATGAGGATAACATTGGCCAAGGAATCAGAGGTCCCAGATCTTATTTCCAGTTTGATCACAACTATGGGCCGTTATATAATCCCTCTGGAACTCATTGGCCTCTCTGTCAAATGAGAGGAGTAGACTAGATCAAGGGCCACAGGTTCAAAGGGTTTTCAGGAGCTAAGTAGGTAAAGCAAACGTGGGAAGCAAAATGATAATATAACACAACAGGGAGTAGTGGGGATTATGAGGATCTGGATTTTTAAGCCCTCTCAAAAGGCATTCAAATTAAAAATGCCATTTTAAAATACTGTGTTAAACCAAACCTCTGAAAATCAAATTCAGCCCACAAGCTACTTATGATCCCTGAACTAGACAGTTTTTCAAGTACCTTCCAGCTTTAACCATATATGATTCTAAAATAGCAAGTGATGGTACTTGAAACCATCTTATTGCAAAGATACTAATAACTGTTAACATTTATCTGGTGCTTATCATATGCCAGGCTCTTATCTAAAGACTTTTTTTATAGTAACTCATTTTAATCATCACAACTACTCAATGAGGTAGGTATATTGTTATAATCCCTATTTTCCGGAGGAGAAAATTGAGGCATAAAGAATTTAAATAACTTGTCCAAGCTAATCCACTTAAATTTCTGTGTGAATAAGAGTAATAATAGCACCATACAATAGAGCAACCCAGGCTCAATCAGTTTCATAATTGATTAAATATTCAACTTATAAAACTTAATCAAGAGCCTTAATGAAAGATAAAAGTAATATTTGAAAGCTAGAAACTATTTTATATGGCAACATTGTTTAATGTTCTACTCTGTTAAAAGTAATAAATAGTCATTTTTGGTGTCTCTGTGTTACTGAAATAGCATTGTGTGCTTGGAAGACTAAGTGTTATTACAAGCTAGAGAGTAAGAATAGAGATAAATTTTTATAAAAGGTGAATGGCCTAAAATGTTAATAATTACTAAAATTAAAGAAAAAGTGTTTTACCAATGTCATTTGAAAGTTAATATAGTCACAGAATCAGAATAATAAAACTAGAAGAGATTTCTAGAAACCAATGGGTACTGTTCTTTGACCCATTTATTGAACTATACTATAATTTCAATCTGATCAGAACTAACAGTTTATATTAATCCAAAATACCAAATAATAGATAATCATAATCATAAAATTATGAGATAATCATAAAAATTTAATAGTTTGGATTTCTGGTTTTAACTCCAACATGTAAAAAAGCTTGGAAGTTGTCACCTCCATCCTTACAAGAAAAATCTGGATAAAACTAAGATTCCTGACTTTTTTGGGTCCATCAAAGAACTGAGGCTGCGGGGCAAACTGTCACCCTGAAACCGAGAGAGACAGATGCATTCAGAGACCCAGATGAGCTCGGCTCACCTGGAGGTGAAGTCCTTGGAGCCATAAACAGGCAGGACACTTAAAGGGTAATTTTGACAAACTGCTGGAGGCTAAGTGCAGACTAGTATGACAGGGTGAGAGCCCAGGGGGCCACTGTTTTAGGTGGGTCGCCACACTTTCCTGAGTTTTACTTCCAGGAACCTCAACAGGTTCTCACAGTGAAGAAGCAAGAAAGATCCCCCTGGGCTCTGGCAGGAGGAGGGGAGAGTGACCCCCGTGAAATGTGCTCAGAGGTAATTTCCTGCTCTGACTGTGGGCTGCACACAGTGACCTCCTTCCAAAGAGTACAGTACAGGAAGTAGGGAAAGAGAGCAACCGTACAGGGGAAGAATCTGAGAAGCACGACCGCAGCCAGGGGACCAAGTTCAGCTTTACCTGTGATAAGTCAGGTTGACAGTACATACCCTGAACATGATGTGATGAAAATGGCGCTTTACCTCTGTGATCTTCCTCCCCAAACACCTGACCTCAGTCTAATCATGGGAAAAACATTGAACAAATCCCAACTGAGGGATATTCTTTAAAATACAGAGAAATACACCCCAAAACTGTCAAGGTCATCAAAACCAAGGAAATTCTGAGAAACTAAATATAATGTGCTCTCTTACGTGGGCTCCTGCAGCAGAAAAAGGACGTTAGGTAAACACTGAGGAAATCTGAATAAACTGTGGGCCTTAGTTAATAATAATGTATCAATATTTGCTCATTAATTGTTACTAATGTACGAGACTAATTTTAAGATGTTAATAGAGGAAACTGGGTATGGGATATACGGGAACTCTCTGTATTATCCTTACAACTTTTCTGTAAATGAAAAACTATTCTAAGGGCCAGCCCTGGGACCTAGTGGTTAAGTTCAGCACGCTCCACTTCGGCAGCTCAGGTTCGGTTCCTGGGCGTGGACTTACACCACTCATTGGGGGCTGGGCTGTGGCAGCAATACACATACAAAATAGAGGAAGACTGGCACAGATGTTAGCTCATGGCAAATCTTCCTCAGCAAAAAACAAAACAAAAAAAACTATTCTAAAATAAAGCATTTAATTTTTTAAAAGCAAAGGCTAGTAAACATGAAGAAATCTAATACTTTAAGAATGAAAAGTTTACAAATTAATGTAAAATATTAATAGTTTGCTATAACTCAGATAATTATTAATCAAAAATAGAGAATTGGATGTTGTTCCTTCCTTAAAGACCAATTGTCAGCTTGATATGTGGTCTTAAATATAAGCAAATTCTGGTCTCCTGTAATTTTTATTGAAATGATATTAGAAGGTAAAATTACAGTCTTGTTTTCTAATATTTATATCATTTGATAAACACGGTCACTCCAAAAAAGGATACTTCTCACCCTGTATTTCCCCTCACCCAAGAGAAGAGCAGGAAATACCTGGTAGAGCATTTTCCAAATTGAATTTCATAAAATGACAATTATTTTCCCACAAGAAAAACAGAAAAGTAGTATGGGAGTTCTTTAATGAAACATTACATTCCTCTCTTGAAGAACCACAGTGAACTTTAGCATAAAATTCTGGGAAGTCTGGGAGTAGAGAAACTTTGGATGGCCATTGTATAAATTTTCACGAAGCACATATTAACATCCAAAGCAACACTAGCCTTCCAAATAATACAGTGCATTCGGATCATTCAGGAAGAAGAACTTCAGTCTACGTAATTTAAAATGCCTTTCTTAATCATGCCGAATGACTGGCATTAATACCCCTCCACTACACAGCCTATTTAGTCTTCATCGTGTGTGCGGCCCACAGCTTGGACACCTTCACCACTCTGCTACTACAAAGCTCCTCTCTCTTCATCTGGAGATTAGTTTCGTTTCTGAGATTTGCTGAGATGTTGTGTGTCTCTGACATTCTGAATGCCTCCTTCCTTCCCTCCTCTAAAGTCCATCTTCTTTTGAAGACTAGCTTAAATCACACTGTTGCACAAAGCCCTCCCCGATCTCTCCTGGCCCTAACCATTTCTGTCTTTTCTTTCTCCCCATAGTTCCTACTGTCTGTGATACTTCCTTTGCCACTTATTGCACAATGCCCAATTACCTCTCTCCATGTTTCTCACAAGTGGTCCACAAACCACTCAGTTTTTACCTGGTTTTGTTTTTCCTGACCATATATTAATACTAGAAATCCATATATCTCAACGGAGAAAATGCTAACTTTGCCATTGTTTGTGTGTCTTTTTCTCTATATAATTCTTTGAAAGCAGAAAATAGGTCTTTCATTTGATGGCAACCTACCAAATGCAATGTTTAACATATGGTGCATGATAAATACTTGTTGTGTTGACATGTTCCTGAGCAGTCAGGGTTTCAGGCATTCCAAAATAATCTGCTTATTCAAGGAATTTGTCTAAGAATCTTTCTCCCCTGATATGGAGTCCCCACTGCAATCTCCACCCAAAACTCCCATCCCAGACTCAGACCAAGGAGACAAAATGTTCTTCACTAAATTTATTCTGTCTTAAAGAAAAGTGTCATTAACCATAAGAATAATCTTTGTCCAGGCTCGTGAGCTTCTTTGAGCTCATTGATGGGTTCTCATCATCACCAATCAGCTCTTGCCCAAGGCCTTATTTGTACATGGATCGCTACAAGGCACCATTTCTAGCTGTTGTGCATGTGCCTCTTAATCTTGAAAGCTGATTCACATAGCAGGTCTAACACAAACACGGAGAACAGGTAAGCGAAAGTATTTTGTAAAAAACAAAACAGAAGTCAAGTAAAAAAAAATAACTCTACCACGTAATAGAGCAAGTGCAGGACCAGAAAATGTGTAGTATCCTGTCAGCTCAGATGGAGAAAGAACGTGTTCCTTTGAGAGCAACCTCAAAACCCTCTCCATAGGAGATTAGTACTCAAGAAATTACATGAATTCATTGAAAAGAAGTGCTAATCCATGTATCCATGTGTTCAGACGTAAAAGAAGAGAGAGACTATGTCTGGGGGGTGGGGGAGGAGGGCAGACCCAGGGTGTTAAACTGACTTACCATTTGTCTTACTACAAAATTGGTCAATGCATCTCTTCTGCCCATTTTTATTGCTCGTTTTCTCTATCATTAAAATAGCACTTAGGATACGCTAAACTGTGTGGGTTATTTTATATATCTGTGATATCATATCATATATATTTACATATGTATATAAAACAGGTATATTATGGAGTCTCAACTCAGCACAAAACTGGTCTATTTCTTCACTTAACTGCCCCTGACTGTGCTTTATCAAATCCCATTATGAAGAAGAAGCCTCCTTAAGGATTCTATTAATTTATCTGCTCCTTTCTGATTGAGAATTGCCTCATTTGAATATTTAAAATAATACTATTAATTTTAAAACTTCAGTCTCAAACCTGAAGCCGATTCTCCTGTCCCTCCTCGCTGTTCAGCTACATCTCTCCATGTTTCTAACTCACGTGGGAGAAGGAGGCGGAGCCAGACGGTCTGCTCTTTACTTGCCTTTTCCCCTCTCCTCCTTCTCAAGGTGAGGAAGGGGAAGAAGGTAAAGGGTGAACATCTCACTTCCCTGAGTGAGATGCTGTCTTCCCCCTGATGGGCCACAGCAGCGGTTCTAGCCACACGCCAGAGGGTAGATGGGATGGATACGAATTCCAGGAGGCTCATGCAACTCCCCTCAACTTTGACAGTCCCTTGTAAGATGTAATCACTTCTTCCAGCTGATCCCCAGCTGTGGATTCAGGCAACAAACCTCTGAGGGGGTCCTTTCTTTCATACCTATTTAACCTGAGAACTAGATATGGGGTGTGTGCTGGCCTCCTCTCTGCTGAGTAATCTCTCACCATGCCGACACTCTCTAATTCTCTTTTCCTATGCTTTAACATACATTGGCAGCTTAGAAGGTTCTCTCATGAAGCCATGTCATGGTCTCTCCTTCTTTGAGGCTCCCTAGAATCATAGATGCTCTCATCATTTGCCCCACTGACCTTCATTAGCTTAGGAAAAAAGAAACACCAGCCACCTTTTGCCCTCTCCATCTCAAGGGGGAGGACAGTGGTCAGTGGAGGGGTTCATTCTCCCAGCAAACTCTGCTGGGACATAGCCATCCCCAACCGCTTCCAGACCTCTGAACTCAGGAGCACTTAACTCCCTTTATTCTTAGCTTTGGTCTTGGTTGTAGTTTCAGGGTAAAAGGAAACAAATTCTCTCTGAACAAATAAGCTGCAAACACTATGGTGACAGAGACGCTTCACATTTCTTTGAGGCCTTGCACATAGCACAGTGCCCTGGACAGACTGTCACTCAAAAAAAATCATTTATTTGATTTATTATTTAAATGAGAAGTAAATAATATTACTCATGAGAAGCAAACCTTATCTAAATGCTTTACAGGCCAGAGAGAGACTTTGATCCATATTTAAATTTGCCTTTATGAATTTTAAGATGCCCTTAACAGCATTTGAAGAGTCTGTGAGTGATACTGAATGAGGAAGAACGAATTGGAATCCTGTCTGGATAGCACAATACAGCAGTATCTCCACCTTCTGAGTCAGAGTAGGCATTCAGTAAATTTTAGCCAACAGGCAGATAGAGTACACAGATAAGAAACTACTCATGCAGTACAGCAACATACTTAATAGGGTTTCCCGACCATTGTCTCACCATTTGACATTGACAGAGTGTTGAGATGAGACTCTTTCTGTCACAGTTTTGACTGTGACCTAAAGAAGGAAATAAATGAAGAGGTACCAAAGGACTACTGTATCCAAAGCGCACCTGTCCCCTGTATCTAGGATGAGTAACCAGGGTGGTGCATGAACAAGCAACAAGAGCATCACCTGGGAGCTTGTTGGAAATGCAGGATCCCAGGCTGCAATGCAGACCTACTGAATCAGGCCCTGCATGTTAACAGCATCCCCAGGTGGCCTGCAGGCACAGCACATGCAAAAGGGATAATGCCAGCTTTATCACTAACGTGCTGACCTGAGGTGTACGAGGTGAAACCTCCACCGCAACGGAGAACAGCAGCATGAGCAGGGCCACCGCAGAAAGCAACCGGGCAGGGCTCTGCTGAGCTGTGGGGATGACGTCGCTATCCCAGCAGGTCTGGAAGGCAGGACTTCTGCCCCACTGTGTCTTGAAATCACAGCATTAAACCAAAGAGGATTATGCTCAGGCTTAAAGATATCATGGAGCTTGCCCTGCTAGGTTTCGAACATGCTTGGGACCCATCGCCCCTTCCTTCTTTCCTACTTCTCCCTTTTAGAATGGGAATGTCTGTCCTACGCTTGTCCCACCATTGCATTTTGGAAGCACATAACTTGTTTGGTTTCACAGATTCACGATTGGAGAGGAATTTTGCCTCAGGATGAGTCTCATATTCTATTTAGAAGATATTTAGGTGAAACTTTGGGCTTTGTACTTTAAAGTTGATGCTAGAAAGAGTTAAGGCTTTGGGGGCTGTTGGGATGGAATAAATGAATTTTGCTTGTGAGAAGGACGTGAATTTTGAGGGCCAGGGCAGAATGCAATGGACTGAATATTTGGATCTCCCCTAAATTCACATGTTGAAATCCTAACCCCTAGTGTGATGGTAGTAGGAAGTGGGAAGTTATTAGGTCATTGGGTGGAGCCCTCCTTAATGGGATTAGTGCTCTTATAAAAGGGATCCCACAGAACTCCTTTGCTCCCCTTCTGCCATGTGAGGACACAATGAAAAGAGGGCTGTCTATGAACCAAAAAGTAGGCTCTCATCAGACACCGAATCTACTGGCACCTGATCTTGAACTTCCCAGCCTCTAGAACAATGACAAATAAATGTTCATTGTTTAAGGCACCCAGTCTATGATATTCTCTTATAACAGCAGCCCAAGTAGACTAAGACAGGGGTCTTAGATGAGTACTTGACCTCTTTATACTAGTTTCTTTGCCTCTAAAATGAAAATGATAGAACTTACTCCAAGGAGTTATTATGAGATACTATATGTAGCAAGAGTATAAAAATGCCCGGAACTCTTTTGTTGTGGTGGTGGTGGTTGTTGTTGTTGTTATTATTATTATTGCTATATGGATAATTATTCTGAGGAATTGCCAGTTCCTCAGAACCATTCATTGGATGGGGGTTGAATCATTCTCTTTAGAGACCATATGAAAATGTGACCTGTATAATGCAGAAAAAGTTTGAGATGCCCAGGTAGCCTACCCTTATGTTACTATAAGAAACAGCATTCCGGGCCAGCCCCATGGCCTAGTGGTTAAGTTCAGCAGGCTCCACTTCGGCAGCCTGGGTTTGGTTCCCAGGTGCAGACATACACCACTCATCAGCAGCCAAGATGTGGTGGTGTCGCACATACAAAATAAAGGAAGACTGGCACAGATGTTAATCAGGGAAAATCTTCCCCAAGCAAAAAGAGGAAGATTGGCAACAGATGTTAGCTCAGGGCAAATCTTCCAAGAAAGAAAGACAGAAAGAAAGAGAAAGAGAGAGAGAGAGGGAAAGAGAGAGAGAGAGAAACAAACAAACAAACAAAGAATTTCTCTGCTTTCTACCTTCTC
Organism: Equus quagga; assembly: GCF_021613505.1. Taxonomy (NCBI): domain Eukaryota; kingdom Metazoa; phylum Chordata; class Mammalia; order Perissodactyla; family Equidae; genus Equus; species Equus quagga. The sequence continues at coordinate 121,041,741 of NC_060269.1, forward strand.
ACATCCCCCACCACCTCCACCACCCATACACCCAGAGTCAATTTCCAAATCCTCCCCAGAAAATCTAGGAGTTTTTAAGGGAACTCACATATGTTAATGAGTATGATGCTCCAGCAGCCACCTTGAGCCTGCCTCGTTTCTCCTCTCCAGCTTCATCTGTCTCTCCTGTCTACTGACAAGGTTTATGCTGAGAAGGCTCCAGGAAATGACGGTTGCCAAAGGTTTTAAAGCTGAGACTCACTGGTGCCTACTGAAAGTGCCCTCCTCTTACAGTTCTCTGCTCCCCACGCATGCTGGTGTACGCCACTGTACAAACCTCCCTTTGTGCATAGGTTTGCCTGCTGGGATGAATCCTTCTAAATCCTTGCCATCCAAGATATAAATGATGGCTCTTGCTCATAGACTGGTCATCATTTTCATAGTTGCAAAGTGACTGCATATATGATAGCTGGTTGTTATTATATAACCAATGGACAATATAGTAAGAGGGTGCTGGCAGCATAGTAAGAAATTATATCCAGAACCCAGACATCAAGTCCAGGTGAGCAATTTCTGCTATCAAATAAGGAAGTATCTGAAGTTCCAGCGTGTATTGAATATATATTTTTTTATTTTTCTCTATATTATAATGTTTTAGAATCTTAAAAAAAAACTTCTGGCTAGAAAGAGACTGCCCCTTCTGGGGCTAGCCAGTTTTTAGAGACAGCAAAAGATTCCACCAGGAGCATGCCTTGGCTATGCAAACTAACCAATCCAGAGCCCCCTCTCATCTATCTGGTTGGTGCAGGCCAAGAAGCAATACTCTTTTGCTTTAATCATCCCAGTGCCAGGTACCAGACAACTGGGAACTGCTCCCCCAGCATAGAGCCTGCGGAAATCATTCAAACTAGCCAATCCTAAACTGTTCACCCTGCCCGCCTTACCTTTCCCATGAAAACCCCGATAAAGTTCGTGGCCCAAGCTCTCCCCTCACTCCTGTCTTCTGCCTCATGTCCACCCTGCAGGCTTTCCCATGTGGCCCTGCATGGCACACCTGCCTCCTGTCTCTAGGACCTGTCCGTCTAATAAACGTTGTTTTCCTGAGCCTCTTGTCTGTCTTCTCTTGTGGCCACAGCTGACGACCATCTCATAAAAGAATCCAGAACACAGAGTATGCAGTTACTGGTACAGGAGTTGCAGTCAGCCTCTGCCCAGCAGGCCCTCACTCCAGGGAGGCAGAAGACCACTGCGACTAATACAAACACATCTCTTAAGAGAAAATGGAGAGACATAAGAAAGCCAGCTTCCTGACATATCCAGGAGAAATATCTTCATGCCATTTGCTGAGTGTGTATCTTTTACATTTATTGCAGTGAATTCAACTTCTAACAGAATTAAGTATCAGAATGCTTTTAATGCTAAGCCTGGAAGGCCTCTGCAGGACTATTTCCCCATAGACGTTCCAAGAGTAGGAGCCCGGCTATATCCCCAGGGTGTGCAGGTCCACCAATCCTACAACACACACCTGTGACTCTCTACCTGCTGCTTTCTGTCAGCTGGACGTTCCAGGGAGTTAACAGCCCCCTGGAGCAGCACACAGCCAGTGACTTATGGGAGCTGGAGGATGACTACCCGGGTTCCTTGTCCCTCTGAAGTGTATTGTGTGTGGTTGGATTGGGCACTCATTGTCACAGGAGTAACTTGCTCAATAACATCCTATATTTGCTTCCTTCCCTTTGCTATCTCAATCTCCACTCTCCTAATGGGGCTTCCTGAGATCACTGCCCAAATACATTACATACACTCAAACCCTTGTCTGGGGAACCCAATCTAAAACAAACACTTACCCTTGATGGGAAAATTCTCCACCCCACCAAATACATTTCTACTCTATTTTCATTTCCTGGATTTCAAAGCAAGGTTATCTTAGGTCTTCAAGCTTTCCAAAGATCTTAGCAAAATGGTTCTTTTTCTGTTTACCTACAGCCCTTTCTACCTTGAATCCAGGCAATCAACCATCTTTTGCTATTACTGTTGTTTCACATGTATTTATCTGTCCCTTCCAAGTAACAGGAGAAGAACTTGGGAGAAGGAATTGAATGTTAAACACCTTCCTACTTCCTTCCCCAAACTGCCTGGCATAGCCTTTAGCACATAAATGTGCAGTAAGTATCTGTACATAAACTTACAGCATAGTTATCAAGCATAGGTTGAATACTATCAGGTGCCAGCCTCAGAGGGATTCCTTTCAGATCTAAGGAACTACAGCCACACGAAGGGATTTAGAGTACTTTCTCCTCATATTGGTCTCATAAACTACATGTTGGTACCAGCAACTCCAGCATCTGTCTCTCATATCTGGTTTCACTGTAGATTCTTTGATCATGGTACTCAGCTCGCAGCAAGATAACCACATCCTACCATACAATATATTTCATACTAAACTGTAAAACCTAGGCAACTCTGCAAAGTCCTGGTCTAAAACTACTAGCTGGTCTATTCTGATCCTGCAAACTAAACTGCACACAAAAATTAACTCAAAATGGATAAGAGACTTGAACATAAGACCTGAAACCATTAAACTCCTAGAAGAAAATATAGATGGTAAGCTCCTTGACATTAGTCTTAGTGATTACTTTTTGGATTTCCTGCCAAAAGCAAAGGCAACAAACACAAAAATAAATAAGTGGGACTACATCAGACTAAATAGCTTTTGCACAGCAAAGGAAACCATCAACAAAATGAAAAGGCAACCTACCAAATGAGAGAAAATATTTGCAAATCATATATCTGATAAGAGGTTAATATCCAAAATACATAGGAACTCTTATAACTCAATAGCAAAAACACATACAATCTGATTTTAAAATGGGCAGAGTACCTTAATAGACGTTTTGCCAAAGAAGGCATAACAGATGGCCAACAGGTACATGAATAGGTTCTTAACATCACTAACCATCAGAGAAACAGAAATCAAAACCGTAATGAGGTATCACCTCACGTCTGTTAGAATGGGTATCACCAAAAATACAAGAAATCCTAAGTGTTGGTGAGGATGTGGAGAAAAGGGAACCCTTGTGCAATGTTGGTGGGAATGCAAATTGGTTAAGCCACTGTAGACAATAGCAGGTAGTTCCTCAAAAAGTTAAAAATAGAACTACCATATGATCCAGCAATTCTTCTTTTGGGTATTTATTCAAAGGAAACAAAAACACTAACTTGAAAAGATATATGCATTCCCATATTCATTGCAGCATTATTTACACCAGCCAAGACATGGAAGTGTCTACTGATAGATGAATGTATAAAACAAATGTGGTATATATACAATGAAATATTATTCACCCTTAAAAAAGAATGAAATTCTGCCATTTGAAAAACATGGATGGAGCTTGTGGGCATTATGCTAAGTGAAATAAGTCAGACAGAGAAAGATAAATACCATATGATCTTACTTATATGTAGAATCTATAAAAAAAATATACAGAGAACAGATTGATAGTTGCCAGAGGTGGGGTTGGTGGGGTGAGCAAAATGGGTAAAGGTGGTCAAAAGGTACAAACTTCCAGTTATAAGATAAATATGTCCTGGGGATGTAATGTAAAGCACAGTGACTATCATTAATAATACTGTATTGTGTATTCGGAAAGTTATTAAGAGAGCAGATCTTAAAAGTTCTCATCACAAGAAAAAAATATGTGACTATGCGTGGTGATGGATGTTAACTACACTTATTGTGGTGATCATTTTGCAATATGTACATATATCAAATCATTATGTTGTACACCTGAAACTAATATAACGTTATATGTCAATTAAATTTTTAAAGAGAAAAAATTGAAAAAAGAAAAAAATTGGAGCAATTAAAAACATCTCCAAACACAAGGTAAGCTATCAGACCCAATTAGAGAATAATCAGCTGGAAGTTTCAGCGTCAAAAATGATCTTCAGCTGGGGTCAGCCTGACAGCGTAGTGATTAAGGTCCCGTACTCCACTTAGGAAGCCTGGGGTTTGCTGGTTTGGATCCTGGGCACAGACCTACCTATCACTTGTCAAGCCATGCTGTGGCAGGTGTCCCATGTATAAAGTAGAGGAAGATGGACACAGATGTTAGCTCAAGGCCAATCTTCCTCAAAAGAAAAAAAATGATCTTCAACTAACAAACCGTCAGGAATGACTTGCAATTTCACAAAACAACCCAATGTGAAATACATGTAATATTAGTTTTGAACACTAAAATTGTACAGCACAATACACTAAAGCATTATAATCTAACAGAAAAATCTATATTATCTTTCAGTCAATGGATTGCTTTCCAAACTTAAAAAAAAAATCACAAAATCTTGAAATGTTAAGTTTCAAAAGCATAAATTGGGTGATACCAGCTCAACAGTCCATTTATTAAAAAAAATATGTATTATGCATCTGCTGTATGCCAGCACTCTTGTGTGATTTGGTGATATAGCAGTAAATAAAACTGACCGAGTAATAATTTCTGCCCCTGTGGAGTTAACATTCTAGTGACACTTTGAACATTTTTTACCCATAGTCACCCCGAGTTGGGCTCAAAGAAACTCAGAATGAGGGAAATATCAAAGTAAGTTTAAGTCTCTACTAGAAGTAATTTCACTTATTTTTTTTTTTTTTGACTTTATGAAAACTTAGACTAGAGTGCTGACATGCTGAGTCACTCCTCGTTCACACAGCAGCGCGGCAACTGGAAGAGCTAAAGTGTATCAATTATGTATCTTCAGGTGGAAAGAGTTAGAAGATTAGAACTCGTTTGAAAGAAAGCTTTTCCCTCAAGGAGATTTGAAATGTTCAGTCAAAGCAGTTTATCCCATGGCAGTATTTAATGAGGTAATTAATGGGTCAGAATTATCTGAACTTCTCCCACCCAGAGGTGTTCTGTATTGAAGTTCTTGCTCATTTACTTCCAGAAGGGTCTAACTCAGCTTCAGGGTCTAGTCTTTGGAGGTGATGAAAATGGTTGGGGGATTAAATGAACCAGCTGACTTTCAGGACAAACCCCCCCTCCACTTTTTGCCTCTTATCAAAGGAAGTCCTTTCTCTCCATCTCCTCTCTAGCCACCTCATTAAGTCCCCTGCAAAGCTGGTGGAAGGCACAAGTCCAAACGACTCCACTTCATTTATCACTGTAAAGAAGGAAACAGACTGTAAAGTTTTGACACACACAAATTCAGCATATTTTTTCAAAGATAGTTATATCTGAGAATGTCATTCTGAGAACTGTATTAAGGAAATTGTTGAAGTAAATTACAATGATAATCAAATTCCTTAACAAAAAAATAGGTGAGTGAAATCAGCAAAATTGGGTTAATTGGTCTGCTGCAATTTATTCTTAAAATTAAACTCTGGGTGCTGAGGCACTTGGTAAAATGACTCACTTTTTATTGGCTTCTAGTATTGAATTATCCCAAGCTTTATATATTCCTTGATTAAAATAGAGTTGAGGTTCCCGTTTTCTGATCTGTAGTTCTCACATTCTGTTTCCATTAGCAATTTGCCCTTACTAATGCCCTCCTAAATTCCTCACTGACCCTCTCCCTTCCATCTAATTTTCATCCACCTTCCAAAACATTTAATATTGGTCTCAGTTAAAGGGGCTTTCAGGTAGGCAGGATCTGTAGCTACTTGACATGTAAGAACTTAAAATGTCCTTAAATATACTCAGACATATTCCCATGCTTTTAGAAACGTCTCACCAACTTTTTTCTCTAATGAAGGATGATGACAGCAAATGCATCCATCGCTACAAAACAAACCATGAGCTGCAAACAAATTGCAGAAAGCAACTTGCCCAAAGTTTCTGCTGACAAACGCATATTGTTCATAGAGCCATGGTGGAACTTAGATGCCTTGTGAAGAGCATCAGTTTTTAGACTTCCTTGCCCTCCATGTCTGAAAGAACATCCTACTCCCGCTCCCACCTCTTAACCCCATCCTTCATTTTCAATCTCCTTACCTTTTGGAGTCTCCTTCAAAGCATTTCTCACCACCTAAAGATACGTTATGTATTACTTTACTTACATCAGTGCTGGATTATTACCTGCCTTTTCAAATAGATTGTAAGCTCCAGGAAGGCAAGAACTTTGGATTGTTCCTGCTGTATACACAGCACCCAGAAGCATACCTGGCACATAATAGGTGCCCCATACATTTCTGTTAAGTAAAGGAAGGAAGAAAAGAAGAAAGATAGAGAAGGAAATAGTGGTTATGAAAACTGGTTTTGGAATTAGAATGTCCTGAATTGCAACACAGCTTCATTGCTTCTGTTGTTTTGATTGGCTCTTTTTTCCAGCTTTATTGAAGTATAATTGACAAATAAAATTGTAAGATATTTAAAGTGTACAACGTGATGATTTGATCTATGTGTACATTGTGAAAGTATTCTCCCCATTGAGTTAATTAACACATCCATCACCTCATCCATTGACCTTTTTTTTTTTGGTGAGAACATTTAAGTTCTGCTTTCTTAGCAAATTTCAATTAAACAACACAGTGTTAACACCTATAGTCACCACGTTATACATTAGATCCTCAGACCTTATTCATCTTATAGTTGAAAGTTTGTACCCTTTTACCAACCTCCCCCTCTTATCCCCACCTCCCAGCCCTTGGCAACCACCTTTTTATTCTGTTTCCATGAAATCGACATTTTGTTTTTCTAGATTCCACAAATAAGTGATACCATGTGGTATTTGTCTGGCGTATTTCACTTAGCATAATGCCTTCCAGGTTCATCCATGCATCAATGTTGTTGCATATGACAGGATTTCCTCTTTTTTTTTTAAGGCTGAGTAATAGTCCATTGTATATATAAACCACATTTGCCTTACAGATGGACATTTAGGTTGAGGGGCATTGAGGCTGTTTCCATACCTTGACTGTTGTAAATAACGCTGCTATAACCAAGAGAATACAGATATCTCTTCAAGGTAATGATTTCATTTCCTTTGGATATATACCCAGAAGTGGGACTGCTGGATCATATGGTAGTTCTATTTTTAATTTCTTGAGAAACCTCCATACTGTTTTCCATTGTGCCTGTACTAGTTCATTGCATCTTAAATGTATGAACTTCGGCAGATTTTGTAAGTTCTGTGAGCCTCTGTTTTCTTATACTACATCAAATGGAATTAACTTTGTCTCTCCCAGAGAATTGCTTTAAGGTTTAAATGTGATGATACAGGTAAAATCATCAATCCATCAGTCATTTTCCTGATACATCACATGTGCTCACATACACACACACAACAAATGTTTAATATACAATTCTTACCTTGGTTCACATAAATATTTCTAAAAGTATGATAATTATGTAAAAGTACATCAGTAGTTAAAGAATGCTTGTTGAATTAAACATGAATTACATGACCTGGCCCATGTATCTAGGGCCTTCCGTAAATTACAGTCCCTCTCAGGAGTCAGATCCTCTCCCTTTGTTATAACATCCTGCTGTCTATTGCTTGTCTACTTTAGATATCAAGGGACTCGCTTGTCAACTTTAGTATCACAATCAGTTGAGCAATTTGTGACATGTAATTTATTACTGATAATAGCAATGACGTTTGTAAGTGATTTACCTTTTAATATAAAGTAGAGTGAACTCAAGATTATCCCCATAATAACTTCATGCTCACTCACTAGTGTTCTGCAATGTTCCCTTGAGTGAGAGAGAATGGAGGGAAGGCACCATTTCAGAAGCTGTATATCACCTGGCCATGGAATGATGCTTGGTAAGTGAGCAATATTTATTATTTATGTCTTGAAGAAAAAAAATGTTGGAGCATCTTTGGAGATTTTTAAGGAATTGGTGCTTGTGGGAATACTGTGTATGTGGATCGCCTAGCCTGGTGACAGATGGAGATGTAGAAGCAGGGGGCGGGACTAGGAGGAGAAGAGATTAAATTGGTCATTTGCATGTTGCCCAGAACACATTTTTTTTTTTTTTTTTTTTTCCTTTTTCTCCCCAAAGCCCCCCGGTACATAGTTGTGTATTCTTCGTTGTGGGTTCCTCTAGTTGTGGCATGTGGGACGCTGCCTCAGCGTGGTCTGACGAGCAGTGCCATGTCCGCGCCCAGGATTTGAACCGACGAAACACTGGGCCGCCTGCAGCGGAGCGCGCGAGCTTAACCACTCGGCCACGGGGCCAGCCCCAGAACACATTTTTAAGCCAAATTACAATTAGGCTATTTGGATAACTGTGAAGTAAAAGAAAATTTCTGTACACAAAAGCAAAGATCAAGGCAAATATTTGGCTGAATAGTCCTGTGTTTCTTTTTAATTGGCAAAGTTGCCTACTCTAATAGGAGAAATATTTTATTTGCCTGTATGTTAGGATATTGAGAGATTTTCTTACTGACCCTGGAATGAGCTACTGAGACTGTAAGCTGAGAACACGAGAGCATAAATTACCTAATAATTAGGGACTAACAGTCCCTTCTAGGTTTATTAAAAAACAAATAAATGAGATCTGCAGTATCCTCCAACCACCTCCCCACCCCACTTCCAACCCCCCTCCCCCACCTCATATCAGCAGGAGATAAAGGGGAGCAGAGGATCATCAGAGTCCGTAGCTGTTAGACCGCTCTCTAGAGGACCCCACTTTTGCCCTCTTACAGCCATGCCCATTGCTACCAGATGAGGGACAAAGGGATGTGCCTATCTGAAGTTTGAACCCTCTTCTAGATCATGATCTCAGTACTCCAGAATTCTCTCTCCAAATGGTCCTAAGTCTGCTTCCAGAGCATACACAGACTTCTACCTTGGGTCCGTTCTCCTGAGGAACACAACCCCTACCCCCAAGGAGTGGCCAAGGGCGGCTGTTTGTAGCAGGTGGTAGGAGGTAAATCAGAGCTTGATCATGTTGGCTGCAGTGACTACACACAGGTGTACAAGGCCACTGTCAGTGTGAGACAGGTGCAGCACTGGAAAGATAAGGATAATGGGCTTTGGGCCATGGATGGGGAGGAGGGCAGGGACAGTTCATCCCATGCCACCACGTTAATGTACAAAATTACAAGGAGTTCAGGAATTCTAAATTCCAACCTGGCCTTGAAGGTCATTATGAATATATATCTATCAAGATAAGCATATGGAATATATTTATTTAACACTTTGTAAGCTTGATATATAACTCCTTGTTATTTAGACATAGGATGTCTGGGCCTCCATCTGTGCTCATGCCCCAGGCCCCACAGATGTTATGGCAGGCAACAGAGAAGCAAGACGTAAATGAGGAACACTCGTTACTCTCAATCACCATTCTCCTTCCTGCAGCACAGGCATGGGGACCCAGGAAAGAGAGGGGTGTGAGGAAAGGAAGGCAGATGGTATGTTCTAGGAGCAGACCAGACCCCCTCATGTCTCTAAGCCTTTCCAGCCCTAAGTCAAATCAGCAATGGAAGAAATAAAATCTTTCAATAGGATAAGAGAAGGAACGTTTTAATAGAAAGTTTGTAATCATGATGGGATTTGTCTGAGATGTTGATGAAATAAAAAAAGAGATTGGATGAAACATACTTAAAGACATTGACTTGAAAAAAATAAAACCATTTACTGTTTGAATCTCATCAAATTCAGACTATTCAATAAACTGCTTAGAGACGAACTGAGTGTGTATCCATGTGTGCAGTCACAGTATCCCCTGTGTACAAGATGTCTCGCCCTTGAATTCTGACTAGAAAATTACCCACTGTCTTCTATTGCAGTATTTCTTGAAGCAAGGTCTTCAGTAACCAAAAACATGATAACTGTTCTGAATTCCCAAATTTACAAAATCCTTAGGAAAAAAAGGAAAATCTAGCAATGGGTAATAGTAGGGATGTGGGTATAAATGGATCCTGAGTGGAAAGCTTATTAGCATTTATTTTCTGGATAGAGATTTAAAAGGTAATTATTGCAGGCCTGAATGATAACCTCACAGCAAAGGCTGGGAATGGTTTATTGACTTCTGCTTGCTACGGAAGATTAAAGGAGAAAAACAGAGAGAACGACTATCAAAGGCACTATCATAAGGATTTCATCAGGATTAGCATAACGGCTCAGTGTAGGAAAGGTGAGAAGAGTGAAACACTTGATTTCCCAAAACTTATTTTTAAGAAATTTTATAGGAAATAAGGATAGAAGGAAGGAAGAGAGGAAAAGAGGGAGGGAAGGGAGAAAGGAAGAAAAGAAGAAGAAAGGAAGAAAGGAAGGAAGCAAGGAAGGAAGGAAGGAAAGAAGGAAAGGAGAGAAATTTAGACCCTGCAGGATTTATCCAGTTTGCTAGCGAGGGGAACTCAGTCTCATGCGCTGCCCAGAGCTGGGATCTGAACCTCCACCCCTTTTAACGGGTGCTCTGCACATACCATGTCAACACATTCTCTAAGCTTCAGCTCCTCTAGGCATGGTTACCACACATTACACTGCTGTTTGCTATTTCTATGTGACACCCTGTCCCAATACATACATCATAATTTCATGACTGGTTTTGAATGCCATTCTTCCTGATGTGTGCATTACCTGCAGATGGCAGGGGGGAGCAAATTAGTTCTCACACTAGGTCATCATAAGCTGTGAAATAAAAACCTTCTTGGCTGAATGGGCAAGCATATGATTAAAAATATTAAAAGGTTTTCTTTAGTTGAGATAATTGCCAAGAAATATACTCACTGTCTGTACTCAGTGCTCACCCCCCAACCAACCTCCTTCACCTTTCCAATTGCTGACCCCAAGTAAGGCCGCCAGTTCTAGAAGCCATTTGTCAGTGTGTCCATTGTCCTACAATAAACTCTCTCCACCAGTGATGCAGAAGAAGCACACTGTGGAGCCAGCTCCGATGGCCTAGTGGTTAAGCCTCAGCGCTCACTGCTTCAGCAGCTGAGGTTCACTTCCAGTTGCAGAACCACACTACCTGTCTGTCAGTTGCCATGCTGTGGTGGTGGCTCACACAGAAGAACTAGAATGACACAACCAGGACATATGACTGTGTACTGGGGCTTTGGGGAGGGAGAAAAAAAAAGAAGCAGCACACTGTGGAAAAGCTCTGCCAATGGATGGTTGGCAATGCCAAACTCCCTGCCTGTTCCTCAGACATAGGCCAGACTTGTTGCTTCCCTCTCTGAGGTCTAGGATCAATTCTCTTGTGCCACAGAGGTCATAATGCTTTGCACAGACCAGACACTCCACAGGCAGGCTGGTGATATACATGATAATTTTACACATCCCATTTCTCCCAAAGCAAACCTCCTAGTAGGATGCATCAGACTCCTTGAGAGATGTAGAAGTCAACTGATAGATTTCCAAATCAATAATATAAATAAAGAGAACTATTTTAGAGATTTACATGTCTGTAAATTAAAATTTTAAGCTCTGGATAGAAAATAAAGGATAAGTTCTGGGAATCGATTTTTTTTTTCTTTTTTCTTTACCCAGTACATGATGTGTTCTTGGAACTGGCCTTGTGCCCCCTGGTTCAGTGTATTCTGAGGGATCCAGTGAGAACAGCCAAGAAAACATGACATGGTGGGTTTCCATATCTTCCAAATGTATTCCTTTCACATTCTGTCGATCTTTTAATTCTGAAGGCACTGATCTGAGAGGTCCAAATCCTTCTATATCTGCAATCACAGTAGCCCAGATTTACCCTGGAAAGGAATGAAATTTTATAGTGCACCTTTATAAAATGTCAAGCAAAAGAAAATGGCACACTTTAAGAACACCATGTCCAAGAAGGTAAACTAAGAAGCTGCCCATGGCCTCAAATTCAAATGCCCACAGGAGATAAGCAGGCAATGTAAACATGAGGGACTTGGTCCCAGTATAAGAAAACAATAGAGTAAATATGAGGATAAATACCAAGGACCCCTGGACTTAGAGTTAGGGGAATAACAAAAAGAAGTAGGGAAAGTGGCATATTGGAAGGAGTTGACCCTGTCTGACAGGCCAGCAGCTACACAGCTCTGACTGATATCACTTGAGGAAATGTGAGTCAAGATTTGTCAAGATACGCTACTAATCTATATTTATATAAAATCTCCTGATTTTAAAATATTAGCGACCAATACGGGATGTTTTTAACCCAGAGTATCATTAAAACATTATGAAAGTCATTATTAAAATGGCAGCTAATGGAGCTCCCAGCTTGTGCCTAAGATAGATTAACCCCAGAGTTTAGCATGCGTGAAAAATGTAAGGGGGAGAGTCTTCTAGTGCTTTATTCATATGAGTAAACTGAGGTGCCTTTTGGGAAAGAACTCTTGTATCAGAAGAGAGATGGCCAAAGTACAAGAATTTCTTACAAAGTCAATGGGAGGCAGCAAGGATGGGAAAAAGCATCCTTTGGTTGTCACCACTCCCTCAACACAAAGCACAATGAGCTTCAGCACAGACCACATGGGTATGTACAGGGGCAGAAGCAGGGGTGTTCATGTTTTTTGCTGTATTTTTTTTTCACTTCTCACTTTTCAATCCGTTGAATCCATCAGTTACCCGATTACAGACAATAGTTACTGAAAGCCAAGTATAATGGTGCTCTGGCAGATAAAAGGCAAATATAACCTGCTCTTGAGGAACATACACTCTAGCAGGGGAACAAGGCAGACAAACCTGAAACATTAAGGGACCATCCCTGAGACCAGCCACAGTGGGAGGCAGGAAAGGGAGCTGGAATATAGAGGAGAAAGTGGAGAGAGACCATCAAGTCGATGCGGAGGTCTAGCCTCCTCAAGCAGTGCTTCCCAAACTTTCATTTGCAAAGGAATCGCCTGGGCATCTTGTTAAAATGTAATTCTGATTCAGTAGGTCTGGGTGGGACTTTTCTATGTTTCTAACAAACTCCCAGGTGATGCTGATGCCCCAGGTCCTTAGATGACATGTTGAGAAGCAAGGTGGCCTTGACTTTTTCCAGGAGTTTTAGTGCTCCAAGGAGAAAACCTAAAACTTTATTAGAACTCCAATTGCTCAAGAAATGCATGATAGTGATCCCAGGTCTACCCTTTCATGAAGGTGAGGTTGGTGTGGCAAAGGAGACACTCACCAGGATGGTTTTGGAGAAATATTATGTGCATGTAAAAGTGATTTCAAACCACTTTATACTCAGGTATAAGTGTGTGCTGACTGTGCTGGAATCTTAAATTGCATATTCACCAGTCAGGTTCCATAGCAGATCTCATAATATTGAAAAACTAAAGATTAGGGTGAATATTTCATGGCCTTCCTTTCTTCCTATCACTTTGTCTAATTCCTATCTGGATTCCCTATTAGAGGACCCTGGCTTGTGCTTCATAATCTCAGTTATTCTTGCTCTGCCCAGAAATGCTAAGGTGGCCTTTCTGCCCAGGGCAGCTTCTTTCACAGCGAAATGCATTCACCCTAAGAAGGTCTTATCTAAGAAGGCCTCTGCACCTCCTTCATCCTGACTGGCCACCTGTTTCAAAGACTATTTAATTAAAATGGGCGTCAGTGGCTCCATTTGTCACTCTCCCCAGGAAAGTGAGAGTAATCATAAAGTCCTGAGTCGCTGCCAGTACAGCCCTAGCTGGTGAGCCTCAGCTGAGCTGCAGTTATAGGGCATTTTCACTGGCAGTTCTTCCAACCCTTCATTTGGGATTAATTACTCCGCAGGAGCAGGCTGCCCAGGACGGCAAAACAATTTCCATTCATCAGCTATAAGTGTGAGATTAATGAAAGCCACAATCTCATTGAAATGAAACACTAAGCTCTCATCTGTGCCATCAATACTGGAGGAAATGGGACACTTTTTTTCGCCTCCATATATTTCTGCTTTCAGCAATAAAATCAGATTAAACTATCATAAATGCCAAGGATTGCACATATACATACATATATAAAATGCCAAATGTATTGGGAAAACATTAGCAGCCTCTGAAGGCAATGCATAAAAGCAAATTACAGAAGCCATCCTCCTCTCAGTGTTCATTTTAAGGGCGTGATTCTTGGCTTTGTTTCCTCTTAAGCTGCCTTCTTTGACCCTAAAGCAACCACACGCTATTAAAGTGAAAGATTGTAGGGAGATAGAGCATAAATTTCTATTATCCAAGTTTTCATCAGCACATACATTAATTCATTGAAAATCTCCATTTACATTTTGATTACCCTGGAGACTGAGAGTGCCCTGGATAAGAAAGATACCAAAAAACTGGATCTCAGAGGTTCTGGGCAGCCCTCAGATAACGGCGGCTTCCTAAATCCAAATCACTCCACTCATCCTTCTCCCCAAAATAAGATCAACAAGGAGCAAAAGTCAAATCACACATGTCCCCAGCCTTCAGCATTACTAGGAAGGAGAGAATAGCATGAGCTTCAAATTCATGAGAGAAATACATGCCAAACTACAACAAGTTCCCTCCACCATTGTCATTAGCTTTGATCACTGAAAGGACTAATAAGTAATGACATGCCAACAGCAGTGAGCAAACCCACTACCCAAATTTCAGTTTCCTAATACCATTCTGCACCAAAAGGAACCAAGGCTTTTTGAAGAAATGGTTAATTCCTGGGATGGGCAGGAAAGGTATAAAGTGAGCCTGGAATACCTTGTGCCAAAAAGTAAAGAAATGCTCAAAATATTGATGCAAGTATGTCAAAAAGACACCAGCAACAGTTTTAAGGAGCTCCCAATGGCCAAAACAGGAACATTCAGATCACTAAAATAAATAAGGACAGTGATGGATTATAACTCAGTGAAAAAGAATTCATGAGTCTACATACTGATAATAAATAGATGGATAAATAAGTTTATAAACAAAGGAGAAACAAAGAATCTTCCTTACAGAAAAAATGCTAACCAGTAACTACAGAAAAAAATCATTTTGCAAACATAATTCTAAAAATTGATTCAGTCAAAATCCACAAATGGGTGCTTAATCTTGAGTGTAGAAGTTGTGAAAGATGACATGAGTGGAGCCATATTAAAATAGAGCTGGAGCAGCAATTTGAGAGGAACTGCCTTGTATATCTAGTTGTCTTTATCTTCCAAACTGGACCCAATCACCAACATTCCAAGAAGTCAGTAAGGACAAGAATATCCTGTTTGTAAAGACTGATAACACCTGACTTTGCTGATGACCAAATTGCTAACCAATCAATGAAGTACAAGTCTAGCCTTTCCCCTGATGATCCAATCTCAAGCCAATCTATGAAGTACAAACCTAGCCTTACCTCATCAGCACCAATGATCTTTTCCTTAATACGACTTACCTCGTCTCTCCTCTTTTTTCCCATATAAATCCTGATGCCCTCTCCTGTAAGCAGACCACATTTCAGTTTCTACTCAAATCTGTGTCTCCCAAATTGCACTCTTGAGACCCCAAATAAACTTTTTCCTTCTCTTGGAGTTTATGTCTCTTATCTGCTGACAAACTTTGATAAGTAACAAGATAATTACACAGCCTCAAAGTATCTCCCAACAAATTATTTGTTAATTAAACTAGGAAAAATGACTCTACAGTGGAGAAATTAGACAACACCATAATAAAGTGATCAAAATTAATATCACTAGTAGAGAACAGATGGATATCATGTGTCTTCAGATATGATACCCCCAGAAGGATACAACATCTCTTACATAATATCCCAGCCAAAAATGAATAACCTGAATCTAAACATGAGGAACATCAGAGAAACCCAAATTGAGGAATATTCTATTAAATAACTGGCCCATATTCTTAAAAATGTCAATGGTATGAAAGACCAAAAAAGGCTAAGGAATTGCCATCTCAAAAAATGACAAAATTTCATTTGCTACATATTTGGATCATGACCATTTTCCAGCTTGTGTGGTTTTACTGGACGTTATAATTTACTTTCTTTTCTCTTGATTAATGTGTCTATGTATCTCAGGTGGCCCTCTTTGTGACTGACTTCCCTTTTACTACCATTTATCCTGTTAATCCAATCAGGAGCAATTGCTCTCTGGGTCAGCTGAAGACTTTTATCCTGGGATCTCCCTTTCCTGCTTTCCAGAACTGGATCCAGTGTTTCCTGAATCCCAGATCTTCTCATCTCTTGGTTTGTACGATTCTTTTTTGTAAAAGTACATATTTAAGTAATTTTGTTTCCTGAAATGATGGGACGAAGGTAAATTCTCTTGAATCTTTGCACATTTTTGTTCTATACTTACACTTGATTAGTAGTTTGGCTGGGAATGGAATTATCTGTTCAAAATCATTTTTCCAAGAGACGTTCAGTCAAGATGGCATGGTAACTTTAGGTTTATATGTGCCCCAACTCAACGTTCCAAGCAGTATGAGAGACTAAAATGAAAAAAAGTAAATTTTTTTTAAAAAAATCAAGACAAGACATTCATGTCAAGGACCAGAAATAGAACAGAAACAATGTGGTAGGTAGGAATGAGGTCATATAGCTCCCACAGCAATGGACTGAAGCCAGACTCACTGCTGGAAAGGTGGCTAGGCTAGCACACATCATCTCATGATGGATACATAGGGAAAAATAGCCTCCTTGGCTGCCTAGAAATATAGCTTATATGAAGTGTGGAAAGACACAGAGCTTTGCAGATAGAACCTGAGCCAAGCTACCCCTAGCTTTATAACTGGATGTAAGACATACCCAATATTACCAGAGAACAAAAGTCTTCAGTAACCATTTAAGATGTGGTTCTAGACTGAGGTGGCAGCACCGAAAACTGCTAAGTGGAGAAGTGGAGAGAGAGAAAGAAAAAAAAATCCTTCCCTGCACACACTAACCTCAAATGTGTGAAGAAAATGAACTGAACTCTAAGAAAAAGTCAGTTCAGGTGAAAAGAAAATACTAGTGCAATCTGAGAACGACTTCGTATTGACACCTCTCCCATCTGGCTTCAGATCCTTAAGGTCTCACGTCTCTCACATCCCTTTCCCCACTGTGTGACAAGCTTTGTATGAGTTCTGACCAGCTTCAAGTGGGTATAAGCTAACAGGATTCACTGAAGGTCTACCTCGCATCTCTTACTACTGCCCAGGGAGTGGACTCAGGTCCACTCTCAACACTTGATTGAGACTAGGGACTTGCTTTTCTGAGCACAACTAACGGTTTCAAATTTTGCCTTATTGAAGGGGTGAGATCTATATTTCATATCCCTGGTATCAGGACTTTGGTTTCCCAATTTCCCAATTTTTTCCCCCAATATTAGATAATAAGGGCAAAGTGCAGAAGTATGTTGAAATCACTGCACAGACATTGCTGTAGAATGGTGTTATCAATGTCCCCCTAAACTATTGACTAAGGTGTTCAACTCCAAATCTGGCATATGGAAATAGTCAGGGCTGTCATTTGAATACAAAGTAAAGGACTTCCCATCCACGTGAGCTCTATGCAGTTTATTTACAATGAACTTTGACTTCCTCTTATTTTTTTGTGTGTTGTTTGTTTTTTGTTTTTTGTTTTTTGTTTTGTCACAAAGAGTTCAGGTTCACATACGTCTTTGAACATTTCAAAATACATTGAAAGCAAATGACAATGTGTCAATATAAAAAACCAAAGAAAAATTCTACCAGATTATCTCCAGGTCCCTTTCAGTACTGAGCTTTTACAATTTCAAATAAGCATGCAACAACCGTTACAGGTGCTACCAACCTGTAAACTGCTCTTCTCCAGCGCACCTCCCACATTTATAACCAATAATCTCCACAAATCCCAGGACCCTTGCTTAAGTATCATGTTTTTAGGTATCTTTTATCCAAACAAGACACTTTTGAAAGTGAAAGATGCTCTAATAATTATACCAGACAATAATTAAATCATAATTATCTGGGGGAAACCAAGACATATGGCCATCTTATCTTTGTTTGTTCTCACTGCTGGCTAGAGCTGACTTTTTGGGTCCTCACTAAGAATCCAAAACAGCTTTCCAGTTTTAGCTCCCACCATTTCCCCACATAAATCTCTGCCACAAATAAACTAATGCCTGGCTCCCAAACATATCTTATGTCTCTGCTAAGAGACTAACCTCTTCATTTTTCAAGGTAAGCATATCATATATAATGGAAGTGTGTATGCCAGGCACTGCTCTAGTCTCTGTTGTATTAATTATTTTAATCCTCACAGTAACCACATGAATTAGGTATAATTACTAAGTCCAATTTATAGATAAAACAACTAAAGTTTTCCCAAGATTACACAGCTAATGCATGATATGTGACCCAGGAGTTTGAACCTAAGAGTTGTTTTCCAGAGTCACTGCTGCAAACCATGACACATACTGCCTAGTTCAGATCTTATCTGCTTGTTCTTCTGTCCTCAGAAGATCTCTATGAGCTCTGATATCATAGCAAACATATTTCCTGCTAGTTATTTCCCTATTCACTCATACTACCTTATAATATTTCATATCTCAGTGTATTATTTTCCCTTCTTTTATTATTATCCATCATGTTATATGTCTGTAGCTAAGCTAATTCTTATGAGTAGAAAGCATATGTTCATTATTATTGATTTATTGCTTGATTTTCTTACAGTTTCATTATTATTGCTTTGTTGATTATATATATGAGACCTACCTCTCTCTACATATATTTATATATATTTATATCTCAGAGATGTATTTGGATACCTAGTAGGCATCTTTCAAAATATATCTATATTTCAATTGTTTTGGA
Organism: Equus quagga; assembly: GCF_021613505.1. Classification (NCBI taxonomy): domain Eukaryota; kingdom Metazoa; phylum Chordata; class Mammalia; order Perissodactyla; family Equidae; genus Equus; species Equus quagga. The sequence continues at coordinate 121,060,344 of NC_060269.1, forward strand.
ATGGGCTTAAATTAGATTATGTTTTCTTTTTTGGTAAAAGAAGTCCACTGCAAGATCAATATGTACTCATTCATTTAGTCCACAAGTATTTATGGGACATTTATTATGTATCCAAGTACTATGCTAGGCACTCAGGATATGGAAACTTAAAATAGAGTCTCTTACAGTAGACCCATGCAGAAGGCGGGGTAGTAAACAGACTTCTGTGTCAGAGGTACAGTGTGTTGTAATAAGGGCTCTAGCAGAGCTATAATAAGGGTGTTTCAAGAGCTATAGAGGCATTTAACATTAACTTGGGGAAGTATGGAAGCTTCCAGGAAAGAGTCACTTCTGAGGTTAGCTTAAAAGATTGAGTTAACCAAGAGAAGAAGGTGGCAGCACTTCAAGAAATCAGCAGGTACCAAAAAAAAAAGAAAAAAATTCAGGTTATATAAAATGGCAGAGTATGGTTAGGGTACCTGTATTGGTATGTACGGGCCATAAGGGATAGCATATCCAGGGATGAGACTGGAAGAGTAAAATGGAAAATAGCGGAGAGCTTTATATGCCATGTGTAACAGCTGCCTCTTTTGTTCTGCCTCACAACCACAGCTTCAAGAAACAATTTTATATGAGCCTCAGGTCATTTTATACAGATAGAAACTCACCTCAAGCTTGTGCTATGCATCTTTTGCTTTCTGCTCTGGATTTTCTCCAAATCCTCAGTGTGGGGCATTGGAAGAATATTACTCAGCTCCCAGGCATATGTAGCCCAGAAATTGGGGAGGATAGAGATCTTTTGGGTCAACCCCTACCAAGGGGAAAGAGTCCACAAATGCTTCTCCCTGTTAGTGTGGATTCTGCAAGGCATCTTAGACACTCCTCAGAGGCCCCAAGAGGATCCAAGATGGAAGGAAGTTGCCCATGGCAGTAATCAATGCACCTTCGTATTGACTGTATCTCCTTCCCTCTTCTACTTTCGTCCATCTCTCCCTCCTGCCCTGAGATTAGCTCCCCAGTAAACGACCTGCACTCGAGTCCTTATTTCACATTCTGCTTTTGAGAGAAACCCAGGCTCATACACCAGGACAAGAAGTTTGATTTTATATGTAAATGCTGCAGAGAATCATTGGTTTGTTTTTAGGGGAGGAACATGATTAGATTTTCAGTTGTAAGAGGAAGGGATCTACCGGAGGCAAGCCTGGAGGCTGGAAAATGAAATAGGAAGTTTCTTCATGTCTATGGCAACACGAAGTTACTAAGCAAACCCAGAGAGTAAATGGATTTTAATGAGAAAATAACACTAATGACCTTAAAAAGTGGCTAACCAGATGGCACTTTCTGATTGCATTTTAGGAAAAGGAAAATGTGCACAGGGATAGCTCTGGCTCCAGGATAAATCATTAAGTAGGTAGAGTTTGGGGAGTGTTTTTGGCTCTCTTGCTCTTCATCTTTGCCTATTTTGATGTTCTTTTCAGAAACTTTTCAGCAGCAGTGATGCGCTGGTAAACTACTTTCAGAGGGAGGAAAAAAGCCCTAATGTATAGTATTTGCTGATTTCTGTGGTGGGAATACTCCCACCATGGTCCATTTCAAATGCCAAGGGCTTAACTAACTTGCAAATTTTCTGACTATTTAACAACCCTCTCTCCACTCCACCACTGCCACTTCCCACTGGAGAGGTCCCTGGCTACTCAGAACTCTGGCAACCAAGGCTCTCCTTTCTTCTCTCTGTTGAAATGGAACTGCCTTTCACTGCTTTTCAATGCAATGCTTTAATGAGAGCCTCGTATCTTGAATTTTGAGCCCTTCCCCACTCACCACCACTCCTCCCTTGTCTCCAGATAGCGTCATTTTATGTTTACAGGGTGTAGTGGATGCTGTGGTGTATGTCCACAACCCTTCCTTCCTTTCCCCAGTATTGCACACTATCCTCAGCGGTTGTGAGTGGTGGCTTCTAACTGTTCTCAGCTGCCTCTTCCTCCAGACAGAGAATTGCTCCCCCAGATGAATGGGAGCCACTTCATCCAGGAGACTGGAAGAGGGAAAGGGCAGCCAATTATGACACTACACAGAACCTCACACTGGTGTCCACCAGTATTAGTAACATCATCATATTAAGACCTGATGAGCAAGAAATACTAAGTGTCTGGATGTAAGACACGTGTGATTCAGAATGTGGGAGAGAAACTCCATAGAGATCCTAAGAAAAATCTAAGAACTTGCAACCCTGGTGAATTATTTAAGAGTCTGATGGTCTGGGGCATGTTGGAACCTTCTCTCAAAAGGAAAGCAAATTATTGTATAACACTTTCTACTTCTAAGAAAGAAGCACAGTGTTTGGTGGGCTTCTTCAGGTTTTAGGGGATGCATATCCACTTACTAAGTGGCACAGAAGGTAGCTAGTTTTGAGTAAGGCTCACAAAAAGAAGGGCTTTGCAACAGCTGCAGACTGAGGTGCCAACCCTGAAGTGTGGTTCACACAACCCAGCAGATCTCAGGTTACTAGAGTTATCAGTGGTGGAGAAGGGCACGACATCAAATCTCTGGCCAGCCTCAGTAAGGAAGACAGCAACAGCTCCTAGAGTTCTGGATCAAAACCATGCCATATGCAGGAGATAACTACACAGTATTTGAAAAGTAACTTCTGGCATGGCCTGGGCCCTGGTAGAAAGTGAGCATCTACCTTACCAGACCATCACAACTACCTGTCAGTACCCATCTGATGTATACTATCACACCATAAAGTCATAAGGTAAGGTAGGTCTGGAAGCAATTCATCATAAAATGAAAGTGGTTTCTCTAAGATCAGGCTCAAGCAGGTTCAGAGAGCTCAGGTAAGCTACTTGAACAAGAAGGAGCGCTGGCCCTACCACTTACCACACCATCCATAACCTACCACCTGATAAGCTTTATAGTAGCAACTTGGCATAGCTGATGCATCACCTTGGATATGACACCTGTAAGAAAGGAGCATCATTCTTCAGGCTGCCACTTATACCTTAAATCAGTGGTCATTATACGGTGCTATATTGCCAATAGCTAGAATTCATGGGCTCAGGAACCAATGGGAAGATGTAAGAATGATCCCATTCACCATTACTCCCAGTCGCCCCCTTGGGGAATTGTACTTTCCATCCCTGCAACTTTAGGCATTATTAGTCTAAGTCCTTCATCCCAGAAAGGAGTACTTCCACCAAGCAACACAGTAAGAGGGCCACTAAACTTAAAGCTAAAGTTGACATCTGATCACCTTGGGTTCATCATGTTGGTAAGCCAGCTGGCACAAAAAGGGATTTCCGTACTGGCAGGGGTAATTGACCTGATTGTCTCAAGGAGTAGAACTGCCTCTACGTATTAGAGGCAGATAGAAAATATGTTTGGCATTCAGGTACCTGCGTTGATACTCACTTGGTTTTATTTTTTATTTTTTTCTCCCCAGAGCCCCAGTACATAGTTGTATATCCTAGTTGTAGGTCATGCTAGGTCTTCTACGTGGGACGCCTCAACAGCATGGTTTGATGAGCAGTGCTAGGTCTGCATCCAGGATCTCAACTAGCGAACCCTGGGCCACCAAAGCAGAGCGTGTGAACTTAACCACTCAGGCATGGGGCTGGCCCCTCACTTGGTTTTAAATGTAAATGGGCAAGTATAGCAACACTGCCTGATGTGGGCATAGTGGCCAGAGGCTCAGACTCCACGGGGACTGAGGATATGAGTCACCTAAACATGCAAGCCACCTGGATGAGCAGAAGTGCTAGCCAGAAGGAGGAGGGTCTACAGTGGACAGTAAATGAAGCAGAAAATAAGCATCAGTTATCGTTTCACAGCCTGCCAGGGTGTGGGGCTTCAAGTGACCCCACTAACTGTGGCAAGGCTGTGCCTGGATGGACTAAATCTAACGGGAGAAGCAAGTAAATCTGAACAGTGCAAGAGGTGGACTGTAGTGGATGCTCCCAGACTCCTTTCACAATGCTGGTTGACCCACCCCCAGCTATTGTGAACATTGGCTGCTAAAAACTCACAGCTTCTCCCTTCTCTGGATAAATGTCTCAGCAGAATGGATGACGCCTTGACACAGAGAGACATAAACACACACACACACACACACACACACACACGGACAGCCAACGGCCAATGACAGACTAACACAGGCTTAAAAAATCCCAGGCTGTTGCTATAAGGTGAGAACCAATCCATGGTACAGTTCGTATTGCAAGTGTCCAGGTTGAAGCTGGTCTCTAGCCAAGATCACTCCCTTGCTTGGCTTTCTTCCCCCACCCTGATGTGCTTCCTTCTCTCTCTTTCTTCTGAGAGCGCTCCCTTATTCAATCACTTTCACAAGTATCCACTCTCAGGTTCTGCATCTAGCAAACCCAACTTAAGACAAAGGAGATCTCTAGAGTAGGGGAGTAGAGAAAATAATACAAAGAATTTCAGGCAGCAGATCGAAATAAAGGCCAAAATATTTGGAGACAAATGTTTTTTCATTGTTCTTTAAATCACATCGGGCTGTTGTCAGCTTATATCATGTAAAATAAGTTAATATCCACCTTGCAAATTTGCTGTAAGGATTAAAGAAACAGTATTGTAAGAAAGGTACCTAAGATAATTTCTGTCCCATGTAGGCATTCAATAAAGGGTTGCTCTTATTACTAATACTAATAGTGTTCTTTTAAGTAATATTTTTTAAAAGCTTGTTTATGACTACTGAACAGGAAAGCTGGCGCAGCATTGCTAAAAGGCTTGCTGAGAGAGGGTCTGCCCTGCTCTGCATGTGGAGAGCTTTTCCATCATTGTTCTCCTCTAATGTGAAATGAGTTCCACTCGCCAACTGCGGAGCCCCTGAGGGGATTGGCTTCCGAGGCCAGAAGTGAAAGAAGAAGCTGTGGGGATGATTGCCGAGACTCTGTGGTCATTGGGTTTTGTATTTTATTTTGTTTTTGATTTAACGTAGGCAAGCAGAAGGGAAAAAATGAAGCAACACGGACTGTTTGGGGGAAGTTCTTTTCTGCTTTAGATTGCTCAGTTTAAGTCAAATGTGGCATGCACCTTTTTTAATTATACAATTAGTGCGCTACTATAGATATAATACATAACTAATACACTTCCATTTTTACTGCTGTTTGTTAATAATAAATTGTTTACCATCCCTAATGTCACTTGAAGTTTCTGAAGTTCTAGTGTTAGAATAATTAAACCCATCAGGTAAAAAGCTCTAGGCCTGAGAAAATATGGATGGTACCCAGAAATCAAAAGGAACGAATACTGAAAACAAAATTAGGAAGAAATGAACCTGTAAAGACAGGAAAAAACAAGGACAGGCAAAATAAACGTATACAAGATATGAAATATAATCACTGATAATGTGATTTTGTAATTGAAGTAGCATGATCCAATGTGGGTTCAATTGCATAAAATAAAAATTGTCTTATCTAAGTTCTTGGATAATGGTGTGGCAGGCACTTCTGCTTACTTATCCAACAGCTGTTTACAAGCCCATGCTCATGCTCTCTTCTGCCATAGAAGCAATGCCAAATACTCACATACCCAGCCTCCTGTTACAACAAGGAATGGCCATAAGACCCTATTCTCATGGATGATATGTAAGAGAATGCTTCTGGGAAGTTTCTGGAATTTTCTTTTCCTTTATGATAGAAGAGGCACACCTACAAAGAATGTTCTTTTGTGCTCCCCCTCCCTTTCTGTTTTGGACTCTGGCCTGGCTTGAAGCTATGGCAGCCATCTTGAATCCATGATGGAACATCACAAACAAGCTAAGGATGACAAAGCAGAACAGGAACTGGGTTGTTGATCAGATTATCAGGCCACCAAACAACCTCAGCAATAGCCTTTTCTGAATTTCTTCTTAATTGATATAATAAATGTCTGTGTATTTTAAGCCATGTCTAGTAGTCTACTCTGTAGCTTATAGCCAAGCACAACCCATGTAGACATAAATAATTCCCTGATTAGGGTTGAAAGCAAAACAAGTCAATCCAGGCTATTACTAAAGAAGAGACAGAGTCTACGTCTACCCAGAAGGAGCAAGCCAGGCTTTCAGGACGACAGGTGATGTAGAGGAATGCTCAGACAGAAGGCACGTGGGTGGCTGGCTGAGCTCACAGGTATAGAGCCAAGTGCAGCAGAGCCAGGCTGGCAAACATGTGGCCAAGTAGCCACAGGAGCTTAAAACTAGAGAATCCAAAACAAAGGGCCAGGTAGGGGCTGGAGCCAAGAGAGGATCTTGAACAGAGGAATCCGCCTCAGGAAAACAGGTGTGTGTGGCAAAGGCTAAGCTAAGTTTAGAGGCAGCAGCTGAGATTTCCCAAAGGGAAGTGAGTGCTACCAATAAAGCCTGCAGTACTTTTACTGCATTAAGGAGTGGCCCAGGACTTCCCACATAGCCCTAGTTTCAAAAGACGTTACATGTAGGGAACAGGATCTCTATAAGATTTACAGAACTGGGTCAGATGTCCTGCCTCTGTCCCCCAGTAAACTCCTGAGTACTTATCACATTTAACAGTAACTATGAGTTTGTCCTCCTCATAAGGAAGAATTCAGCTCCTCTGAGGATAGAAACCACACTTTATTCATCTTCGTAGGCTCATTGCCTAGCAGAGTACTTAGCAATAACAAATTCACAGTTCACTTGAGGGATGGATAATAAAAATAATAATGGTATTTATTGAGCACTTACAATGTGCTAGGCATTGTGCAAAATGCTTTATACTCCATAGTTCATTTGTTTCATAGGAAATACTGTCATTATCCCTTCTTTACTGATGAAGAAACTGGGGTTTACAAGAGTTCAGTAAATTTCCCCAGAACACCCACCCAGGACATGTCAGACTCTGTATCTAAAACCAGGTCATCTCCCTCCAGAGAATAGTGCTCTTACCCATTAATGGAGAGAAAAAGAACGTAAAGTCGTTTAAGACACTATTAGAGAATTATGGTATTTGTCTCTTCTTTCTCTCACAAAGAAAAGTGGGGCTTTGATTCTTAGAAACTTGAGTCTTGCCCCTGTTAATAATTGATAGAGCTATGTTTTCAAGAACGTGGACATAAAAATGATGAAGTTGGGTAGTTCCAAGAATCAGAAGACGTAAAATTGGACATTCTGAGAGAGGACTTGCGTGACGGGCCTCGTGAGCTGCCTGCAGGATGGGTGCAGCATCACGGGCTGGAGTGCAGCGTAAAGATGGAGCTACTAGGATGCACAGACCAGGACCATCTCTAGGTTTTCTGGCCCCTTGCAAACCTGCAGTGTTTTGACAATGAGTAGGGAAAAGAGTCCCAATGATAACTAATATAGAACTTCCTGTACTCCCTTACAAATAGGAGCCGAGAGTCACTTTTAATCTGATGTGGAAAAAATCAAGTCAAATGATGTTTTCTGTAGTGGTCAGTTATGCCTCACATTTATACCTCCAACAGAAAGAAGAGAAGGGAATGAGAGAGGAAGGGGCTGTTATGCAGGCTGAGCAGGCAGCTACCCAATTTCCAACACAAGCTTTGACTCTTCTTCAGTTCTCATAAGCTCCCACCATCAAGCCACTTCTTTGGGGGTACAGTTTTGTCTCCAGAAATCTTTCACAGAAACATAAAAAACACTCCCTGAGAAGGCTGACTTGTAACTGAGTAACTGAGGCAGGCAGCACTGGCCTTGGAGGATGCTGAAATAAGCAGAAACTAAGAAGAAGGAAAAAATAAATAAATATAGATATAGACATATAGATATACATAAAGGGAAATTCCACCATTACTGGAAAAGTCCTGACAGCTGTGATTAAGAGACTCTATGAAGCTGGGTTCCCAAGTTCCATTGTTTAGTTTTCTATGTGGTTAGAAAGAGAGGTGGTACCCTCAGTAAGGGATGGTTAGTTTCTTTGTGTTGTCCTGGTAATAGAATTTCTAATACTTTCTTTTAACTGAAAATGTGCATAACTGTATGCATTCGACTTGCAGTTAAAAGCACCAGGCACTCAGAGAGACAAACCTTCAGCCTTCAGGCTCCTGCTGCTTCCTTTGACCGTGAATGAAGCTCCGTGACTCTAGAAGCCCAGTACTGCTGAGTGTCGATTCAATTGACTCAACATACGATGTTCGTGCCATGACTACAAGCTATCAGCTTCCCAGAGATCACAGTTATTGCTCTCGGATTGTAGGGATTAGGATGCATGACCCCTTGGGGACAAATGACGCCCTTCCTAAAGAAGAGTTTCTGTCACTATAAGAGTAATGTACAAGGATCGTTCTTAAAGAACCTAATAAGAGGAAACCCATGGAGTCCTCTGAGGCTGACATACTTTGTGTCACAACCACTTACACATCATTTGCCTCCCTCCTCTTTCTGTGTTAGAATAAGACCACTAGTTTAACTTTATTGGTTTCCAATACTTACTAAAATATACTTGCCACTTTATTAGGGATATTTATTTCCTTTAAATACATTTTTTTACTCACTTGATATTATTCCATGCTGATAATTTGCCATGATCAAAACTGTTCCATTGACTTAATAAGGTACTAAGGTACAGTGAGATACAAAACCGGAATCCAAAAGGATGTTAACAGCCTGGACTAACACAATAAAATTAAATTTTGTTGAATATAGAGCCCTGTACATATATGCAGAAAGGAAACTAACAAAATATTACTACATTAAATGAAAAATTGATGTTTTATGGGACTGAAAGTTTTAACCTCATGAATCTCTTGATTGAGAAAATATGTTTAAATGAATCAACAAGCCAACATCATACAGTGTGATGTGGCCACCAAAAATATTAATTTAATCTTTAGCTGCATTCATAGAATTGGATGACATTTTGTCTTCACTGTATCCTAGTACGATCAGTTTCAGTAGGTCAATATCCATAGGATGGTGAGAAGACTTGACACCCAGTCCTGCCAAAGACCCTAAATCTCTTGTCCCTAAAAATCCCCACCAAAGGCTTGATAAGGCCTTGGCAGGGATATTGTAGAGAAAATTCAGGCATCTGATAAGTGGTTGTTTGGACACTAGTTGCTTAGTGGCTAAGAGCCCAATATTTGGAGTCAAATGTTCTGGAAGTTGTATCACTTAACATCATGTGACTTTGAGCAAGGTACTTGATATCTGTGAGCTTCAAGCAGTTTTCTTCTGCTGCTTAATGAACAACCCCAAACTGATTGGAATGCAACCTTAAGCATTTATTGCCCACTCATGAGTCTGAGGGTTGGCTAGCAATCGGCTGATCTAGGCTAAGCTATTCAGGCTTTGGCTTCAAACTGTCAGTTGGGTCCAGGCCTGTTCTCTGCATCTCTCACTCTTCTGGGACCAGTCAACCTCCTGCAGCCTGTCCTTCTTTTGGAGATGGAAGGTGTACAAGAGGGAAAACCCAACCATGCAAGCATATTTCAAGCCTCCACATGTGCCACACCCACTACCAACCCATTATCCAAAGGGAATCACGTGGCCAGGATGAAAGTCAAAGGCTTTAGAAGTACACTCCTGTCCTCAAAAGGGCCATGGAAAAAGTGTGTCAATGTATAATACTCCTAACAGGGAAATGGAAAAATGGATCCAATAATTTATCTACTGCAAGGCCCTAGTTTTCTCATAGACAAAACAAGCTTACCATACCTGCCAGGTGTGCTAGGCAGACTATTAGCCACTCAAAAATGCCCATGTCCTAATCCCCACAACCTGCGAATATGTTACCTTAAATGGCAAAAGGGATTTTGAGACACGATTACATTAAGGATCTTGAGATAGAAAGATTAGCCTGGATTATCTCCGTGGTCTCAATGTATTCACCAAAGTCTTTATAAGGGAAAGAGGGAGGTGAGAGGGTTAGAAGAAATGCAACAATGGAAACAGAGGTTAGAGTGATGCAGGACCATGAGCCAAGGAATGTGCAGCCTCTAGAAGCTGGAAAAGTCAAGGAACATATTCTCCCCTAAAACTTCCAGAAGAAACATAGTCCTGTTGAAACCTTGATTTTAGCCCCATAAGACTCCTTTCAGATTTCTGACCTCTAGAACTGTAAAGGGATAAATTTCTGTTGTTTTAAGCCACTAAGTTTGTGGCAATTCGTTTCAACAACAACAGGAAACTAATACAGTAAGTGAGTAATTGTCATCATTCAGTCCTTCGTAAATATGGATATTGCAGGCTTTATGTTTCACATAACCATCATGATTAATTTGAATGGCAAAGGCCCTGCTTTTTATTTCTGGGGAAAATCATGAGTCCTGTGTCGTTGAAAAGGGGAGTATTTATTTAGGACAATTTGGAAGGAGTTCAGCAGAATCTTGGGGCATGAGAGGGCATCGTTTCTGCCAGATGTTCACAAGCAATGTGCTGATAGCTGTCAAAGGAAGGTGCTCATGAGACAGCCAGGAAAGAATATGTGAGCCTGGCTCCACACCAAAGGTAATGCACAGGGAAGGATAGGTGCTCTGCCAGCATGGGCTGCTTCTGGGCCACTCGTGGGCAGCATTGCCCGCAGTTTCTCCTGCTGACTGTGCTCTAATCCATGAAGCCCCCTCCCCCAATCTCTAGACCCACCACCTTCCTCTATGGTCATAGCCACCCAACTCTTCTCTTCCTAGGAAGACTCTCATTTCGTCTCCACTGGTTTGATACTCTTTCTCCCGATTCTCTTTCCACTGACCTGTTAGAGAATAATTCCCCAGTGCCTTCTCTTCAAATGAAAACTGTCTCTTGCAGATCAATACCTTGGCTTTCACTGCTCTGGCCACTTTGTGGACTAGTCGAGCTTTCAGAGTTTTCATATAACAAAGATCTTTAATTCCATACCATTAGTTACATATAAGATACAGAAACGAAGCAACTTAATTCTTTCATGGACTAATTTTATTGTTTAAGAATCCATAAAATAAGGAATATACCTATAATTTGTTCTTTTAACATGAACAAAATGTAGATCTATTTCTTTCCTCTTAATGAAACGTTCTGAGACACAAATAATTTGTCAGCAATTGGTGAGATAACGAATTATTAGAAAAATAAAATTAAGCAAAGAGATCTTATATCTTCGTTAAGTAGATTTATGCACATAAATAAATTCCTTTAACCAAAACTTTCTGTATGACATTTTATTCTGTTTATAATCTTAAATTCCCTTCAGGTGATAATGATTGAGTGATTGATATATTTCTAAAGTGTGTAACTTACAGACTAGTAAATGTATTTATTGTTTTTATGCAAAATTCAAAATACTGGGTTTCAGAGAAACTATCAGAAACTCTGCAAGCTTGAGCAGGCCACCCAAAGAATGTTTGTCTAGTCCTACTGTTATATTGCTTTTATAAAGTTTGGAAACATCAGGTGCTAATTCCCTAATTATGTGGTAACCATAGGCTGCCATTAAGAGTTCATTAAGCAGTTTCAAGTCATCTTGTGGAATCTGTGGGATTGCTCAGCATGTTGTTCTAAAGTCAGAATTCAGACAGATTCATAGGGTTAAGCTTCAAGCAATTAAACACAAGCTTCCACAAATTAAAATGTCATGATGATACAGGGGTTCTGATGAATAGGGGAGAATGAGAGATATTCCAATTTATATATTCATTGAATTAAAGAGAGAAAATTTTAATAGGATTCACAGAATGTGGATATGTCAGCGCTCATGGTCAGAGTCACCATTACTGACTTCTGGAGACCTGTAGGATCAAGATACAAAATACTCTTCAGTTTGGGGACCTAGACACAGAACTAAATCAAGAAAGCAAGCAAAAAATGCTGAAGAAAAGGATTCCATATAATCATGGTCTAATAAGAGAAAGACTAAATGGAAAAGAATATAAGCATTTGAGAAATGAAGAATGATTGGCAGAGACTATGCTAGGCCAAAAAGAAAACAGAAAAGGAGCCTCTGGAGAGGGGAAACAAAGTCAAGTGTCGTATCTGAATTCTTCCAGGAATTCCTCTACACAATCATTCACAACACACTACTGAATATTCCATGAAGGCAGAAACTGGGCTTTATTCATCATGTTATCTAGCATAATGCCTACTGCATAATAGATATGCAGTAAATGGTTATTAAATGAATGATTGAATGAATATTGAAGATAACCCACAACAGAAAGAGTTGAATGGAGCAAGCTACCAACACTTCACCATGCAAACTCCATTCCTATCCAGCATGGTAAATCTCCAAACCCAAAAGAGATTGAAAAGGGGAAAATAGCCACTGTCTAAGAGAACATCACTTAATTCATTAACTCAAAGTAAGAACATGTATTGAGGTCCTAATTAGTATTAGTGTCAAATGCTGTGTCAAAGAGTAGCAAAGGGATGGCATGTGGAAGGTGGTCACAGGACTCCAAGGGCTATCAGTCTGCAATTCTTTAATCGTACACAAATAATATATCAGTAGTACCAACTTATTTTTGGTGCTTTCTTTCCTCTGCTTCTTAGATGACAAGTCACTTAATTTCTTAATGTAATTTCTTGCATTGTTTGTAATTGTATCAAAAATCCTAGAGTTTCTTGCCTACTTGCTGATTGCTAAAAATGCAATATTTGCATTAGGATGCTTGTTTTAATAGAACGTTACATGAGAATTTCTCCGGATAAATGAGATTTTAAATCTTTCAACTTGGAGAGTTTGGAAGATGGCAGTATAGGAGGACTCTGAACTCAACTCCCCCCACAGACACAACAAATCAATAATTGTGAAACAATTTCCTCTGAGAGAGATCTGGAAACCAGATTTTTAAAAAACCCACAACAAGAGACAACACTGACAGACGTGCAAGAGGCAGAAATATACCTCTGCTTAGGAAAAATCCACATCCTAGCCTCGGCGATTCACAGTTGGCTGCCATCTCAAAGTCTACACAGAAATCGAAATATAGTGATATACACCTGAAATCTATATAATGTCATAAACCAATGTTACCTCAGTAAAAAACTACATAAATAAATCCTCCAACTTAATATTTCATATACAGAAAAACTCAAATTATAATTAGTTGATTAATAATGTTACTACCTTATGGTGTTGCTATAAGGAATAAATACGTCAGTGCACATAAATACTGAGAACAATGCCTGGCATTCCGTACATACTGTTATTGTTTTTCCGGAGTGGCCCAAATAAACCCACTGGGACCAAACAGTCATCAAAAGTATTGCCTCGTTTTCACTGAAATATTTTTCTACTGCCAAAGCTAGATTCAGTGAACCATGGATAGATAATAAATATGGCCAGAAACTTCTATTAATAACCATCCATCCTGAAGTTAATAAACAACATCGAGCAGTGGCCTTCCTTGAGTTAACCACATCATCCCCTTCCAGTCTCAACCTTTGCAATCTCGTGGCAATTTAATCAAATAATGTGATAGAAATTATGTTTTGATAAATTTTAGAAGTACAATTTAAAACTGAATAGAAGCTATTTAACTCTGCAGAAAAACCTTTTCTAGATGAAGATCAAACATTGGATAAATGACAGACTTTAAAATCTGCTAACCAAATGTTGAAGTTCAAAAGACCAGACTATATCAAAGCACGATATATTTACTCCTATAAATATCCGTATTTGTCATCATAGCATTTCGAAAGCTAAAATTGGGAATTTTTATACAGAGCATTTTACTTTTAAAAACCAAAACAGCAAAAAGCAGAGTTCTTGTATTATTAGTTTTGATCCAGACAATCGATTTCTCTGACACTCAGTTATCTGAAAGTAAGAATAATAATAATTTTCCTGCTTATTTCATAAAATTTGGGGTACAATTAAGTTAAACAATATATATTAAAAAATTTTACATAATGTAAATTGTTCTGCAAATGCGTTATTTTTACATTATTTTATTTGTGTTGCAATGTTAGAATGCTCATAAATACAAAGACACTAACCAGAGACACGCATGTACATACATAGACGGAGGTTATACGTTATATTTGAGCCCTTAGAAAGGAGACACCAAATTACAGTAGGTGTTATAATCATTTTCCTTCTTTGAATCTATTTTTCTCTAATATAGTAATTTTAAATTTGTAGAAAGAGGGAAAATAAAAATTATGGAAACTACATTAGAAGATTCTAATAGCTTCAACTTAAAAGGTTGAAGATAAGGTCAAGAAATGACTACCGTCTGAAATTTAATCCCATAAGAATAAATTAGAAAAAAATTAATGATCTTAATTATCTGCATCATTGACCCACTCCAAGAGACTTTGGAAATAATGTTGCTGCTAAGAGTAAGGTGTATCTCAAATCCAATCGTGCAAACTGGGTGATGAAAGCCATGAGCTATACAGTGGTTTTGTAATTTGTCTTGCATGAGATAACAGTGAATAATTTTTTTAAATAAATAATAATTCGTTTCTAAAATTTTTAAGTCATGAGGAGTAAAATTATTTACCTAGATAGAAATAGCCTTACTTACAACAGAATTTCTTAAAGAGAACTAAAACAGAACACGAACATCAGAGTGTACTGGTAGGATTTCTGGGCCTGTTCCTAAACCAACTAATTGACGCATTAGGATACCAACAGGAAACATGTCTGTCAGGATCCATCTTTGGCTCAGGAAAGACCCTCCTGGTGATCTAACCTAATCAGAAGCAAAAGTCATAGATCAATACATATCATCTTCATTTTCCTCGTTAAATACTGAAGACATAAGAACATTATGGAAGATTTTTATTAACTCTAGGGAACTAGATGAATTTCCCTTTTACAGTCTATGTCAATAATTCTCAAACTTTAATATATATAAGAACAACCTAAACAGCTTCTAATAAATGCATATTTCCGGGCCATGACTAGATTCTAGGTTTTCAGATTTCCAAATTGGCCTCTCTTGAGCATTATATTCTTGTCACCTCTGGAAGAGAAGAAAAAGTCAAGCACCTGGATCTGAAGAGCCATAATGTAGACCAGCTCAAGGCCTTTGAGTGATTCACCAAGGAACCAAGGAACCACTCTCTACACGGTCCACCTGAGCATCCAGGTGATCTTTCTCTCTCTGCCTCCTGGTTTATCAAGACCCTTAACAACCTTGATTAATATTGAACATCCTCAATTACCCAGAATTCTGTAGGGCAAATTAATTGACAAATGAAATAGAAATTTATTCTACTATCCCTTTTATAGACAACTTTCTAAATAAGCGGTGCTAAGAAGTAAAAATGTTTGAAGCAAATAGTTTCAATGACTATTCTCTTCACAGTTGAAATTTTTGCAA